>NC_053115.1:43967428-44084928 GCF_010015445.1 Perca fluviatilis
TGGAGCTGGTTTGGGATGAACTGGACAGAAAAGTGAAAGCAAAGCAACCTACAAGTGCCACACATTTATGGGAACTTCTGCAACAGAGTTGGGAAGAACTTTCTGAAGAATATTTGATTTCCATTGTAGAAAGAATGCCACGAGTGTGTTCAGCTGTTATATCTGACAAAGGGGGCTACTTTGAGGAGTCAAAAATTTAGAATACATTTTGGTTTATTAATTGATTCCATGATTTCTTTTTTAACTGAAATAGTTCATTTGTTCTATTCTTTCATTTCAGAGTACAATAAGACATTGAACTGCATGAATTTCAATAAAAACCTGGAAAAATTGGGGTGTTCTAAAACTTTTGACCGGTAGTATATATAGTGTATATATACAGTATATAAAAAACATACTTCCGTTGTAGTCCACTTTCACAATCTTTTGAAAACAAGTAACATACATGCAATATCAATAGAGAAAAACAAAGTAATAATGTTTTTTCAATAACGTTGTTTTTAAATATCACAGTCTGTCAAAAGATAAAGATAAGCAGTGAGACACAGAGGGTATCTTAATGACCCTGTAGTTGCAAACACACACACACACACACACACACACACACACACACTTCCTTAAACCTCAGTGGGAAATTCATCCTGCTTTATGTTGCCACGATAAAAGTCAAAAACGTCAAATAAGTGGGACAGAAACCTTGTAAAAAGCGACAAAAACATTGGAAAAAGCAGATAAATTCTCGAAAATGAGTTCCTTGCTGATGAGGAGGCAATCAGGCGAGAAACAGAGACAGAAGAGGAAGATTAGAAGAGGAGAGAGAGGAAGAGGAGGATGAAAGGATAAAGAAAGGGAGTCAGTCAGCAGAGAGGGCTGGTCGACTTGTTTTCTTGTGTGAATGCTGATGATCCACTATACAAATATAGTGATAATAACAATGACACCAACAACACCAGACATATACACACACACACACACACACACACACATGCACACACACACAGAGTGACTCAGCCAGGAGCTCGTACAGCTTTCTGCTTTATTTTCCGTCCGTCGGTAGGCGTAGAAATAACAGCATGTTGATGAATGCTCTGTGTGTGTGTGTGTGTGTGTGTGTGTGTGTGTGTGTGTGTGTGTGTGTGTGTGTGTGTGTGTGTGTGTGTGTGAGAGGAGGACATCAGTGAAAATGAGAGGTTGTAATGAATTCAGTGATTGCTGTATGCCGAGCTGGGTCACTGTAATTAAGTGTGATTAGGACACAATGTTTCTCTCTCTCTCTCTCTTTCCCTTCTCTCTCTCTTCTCTCTATCTCTTTTTCCTGGCTATGTCTCAGGTCGGTAACTTTGTCCTTCACTCTCTGTCCAATAGACAGCGAGCGTTTCCGCCGTGTGACATTTGTTCACGTTTGCCACTGTGCAGCGTGAACGCTAAGCCAACCAAATGAGAAATGCTTTAAAACTTCGAGTAGCACCGAGTCTTCAGGTCTGCGTAGTCGATTGGAACCTAATTACGGGCATTACGCGATACAGCCAGTCTTGTGCCGATGCTCTGACCTGCTTTCTATGTCCTGATAACAGTTTGGCAAACCGTTTTTAAAAATGTTAGTGAACTCACAAACAGAAGAATCAGTCTCTCGGTCATTGATTTGCACTGCGCGTCGGTGTCGCGTGGGGAAAAGTTCAACACAAGTCATCTCTTGCAGCAGACGTGTGACGAGCACGAACGCGACGTTTCAGGGGATTGCGCCCGCTTGTCACTTTGCCTGTCCCCCTACCTGCCCAATCACCACTCACTGAAAAGTAATTACTTAGCACTGCAATCACATCGTTCATTACTGTCACTTACTTAAGTGTTGCACTTGTGCCGTGTGGGAGGATATTCGTGCCTTTCTGACCTTCCTGCTGTTTGCATTTGTGTTTGTTCCTCAAACTACCGGCCTCTACAACGCAGCACCGGCCTCCTTCACATGCTCCTCTCCTCTCCTCTCCTCTCCTCTCCTCCCTCCCTCCCTCCCTCCTCCCTCCCTCCCTCCCTCCCGGTCCCCTGTCTCTTTCTAGCGCTTTCCTTCTTTCATACCTGCTTTGTTCTCGGCCTTGCTGTCTGCTGTCTATTGTAAGCTTCGGTGTATCCAGGTGTGTGCGTGCGCGTGTGTGTGTGTGTGTGTGTGTGTGTGTGTATGTGTGTGTGTGCGTGCGTGTGTCAGTTAATAAACCAGTTACACTCATAATACATGTAGGAAAGGCTTTAAATCAATTTAATAAAAGGTATTAAGGGAACTGTAGATGTTCGTTTGAAAATGAAATACGAGGCGCAACAATCGCTCCCCGTCTGAAAAGCCCTTTGGACTCGTCAGCATGGTCCTTGTGTTGCTGAAAAAAAGTCCTCTGTCCACTCCTCCAGATATTTGTCCTCTGTTAAAACACCCTGTGTAATGGCCTCTGTGTCTGTGTGATGACACGTTCAAACACACTGCACAGGTGTTAATCTCAGACGCCCACAGACGCTTTCTACCGCCGAGTGACGTCCTCTCAGTTCAGCATCAGCTGTCAGCTCCGTCTGGTTCAGAGTTCACACCGGTAAACTCTGCGCCAGATGTTTTCCACCAGTTAATAAGCAGAGAACGGAGAGATCTCTCAGAGAGAAACAGAAAAGAAAGAACAGAGAGATCTGTCAGGGAGAGGAACAGAAAGTAAAGAGCGAGAACGGAGAGATCTGTGTCTGTGTCTTTAGCTGCAGACTGTTGCACGGGATGTTTAAACCTTTTCCAAAGAAATACAGCCAAATTTTCGAATGTTTAGCCTTAAGATTTTGAATGGAGTAGTTTTATGAGTATGCGTACATGAGTACATGAGCACAGTATTGGAGCTGATACTTGTATTGGTATGGGTGTCCACTGCCTGTTTTGTCCCCAGAGACAAACACTGTGTGCTGACAGGCTGCAGGAGCGGCTGTCAGAAACCATAGTGACCAACAGTCATTTAATAGGCCGCAGCACTCAGCAGAAGGTCAATAACTGAAGTCCTTTGTTGCTGAACACACAGACACACGCACGAACGCACAGACGCACGCACAAACGCACAGACGCACGCATGAACGCACAGACGCACGCACAAACGCACAGACGCACGCACAAACGCACAGACGCACGCACGCACGAATGTCAGGTGCAAATGTCAATAAGTGTTCGGTGCATCTCTGTTTTGTCTCGCTCCGTCTTTGTCTCCGTTTGAAAGATTAGTCTGCTTTCTTATTCCTCTCAGGTACACACAAACTTCTGGACCCCTGAATCAATTTAGGATCTCTCACTGTCTGTCACTGTCACATTGTCACCCCCATTCTTCCTGTTTCCTCCTTCCCTTGTTTCCTTCTCTTGCTGTTAATCCCTCTTTCTCTCCTCTCTCCTCTCTCCTCTCGTCTTTTATTGCCGTCTGTCTCAGATCAATGCAGCTTTATTTGGCGTCACCTCCCAGCTCGGGTCGTGTTTGTTTCTTTCAGATGCTGCCCCTCCCTTCCTCTTCCCCTCCCTCCCTCCCTCCCTCTCTCTCCGGATCGATGCAAGCTTTAGCCGATGTCACATCGTAGCACAGGTCGTGTTTTATTGAAGCTGTCGAGGTGCTGACCTTTCCTTGTCCCGCGGGAGAGAGGCATGTATGACGGAGGGAGAGAGGGATGTATGAGGGAGGGAGAGAGGGATGTATGACGGAGGGAGAGAGAGATGTATGAGGGAGGGAGAGAGAGACGTATGAGGGAGGGAGAGAGGGAGCGATTGTTGGGGGAGGACAGTCTCGCTACGCATTAGTGTCGACTTAAAGTTATGTTGGATTGAAGCTGAAATTTGGTTGGTTAGAGTGAAGTCAGGATAAGGAGTGTCTTCCTCCCTGGCAGTATTCTCTCTGTCCTGTCAGCTTCGTTGTTTGTCTGTCCACCTGTAACTTGAGTTTATTTCGAGGATTTCAGGTTACGCAGGTGTCAAGCGTCCCTGAAGTCACAGCGTGGGACAGACTGGGACACTTTACTCAATCTATTTTTATCTATTTTCTTTCTTTCTTCCCTGTTTTTCTGTCCGTCAGTGAGAGACAGGACAATGGCAATGCCTCCAGAAGCTGCCATCAACAAGAGCGCAAATTGTGTGTCAACATGTCGGCACAATAATACAAAACCCCGAAACTTGGCTCATGTGTGTTTGACAGTGCTCTGCTCAGGCTATGTCTGCTGGGCATCTCATACAGGCTACATTCACACCGCTACGTTTTGGTTAATAAAGGAATATCTTCTGTTACGTGTCCCCCTCTCATTCCCCCTGCTCTGACGTGTCCCCCTCTCATTCCCCCTGCTCTGACGTGTCCCCCTCTCATTCCCCCTGCTCTGACGTGTCCCCCTCTCATTCCCCCTGCCCCAGGTTGAAGGTGTTTCTGGTTCCCTGAGGTTTACAGTGTCTTCAAGCCGTAGGCCTCCAGATTCAGTAAAAAAAAATACCCCACTGTGTGTGTGTGTGTGTGTGTGTGTGTGTGTGTGTGTGTGTGTGTGTGTGTGTGTGTGTGTGTGAGAGAGAGAGAGAGTGTGATTGTGTGTGTGTCTGCATATTCATGTGCTTGCATGCTTTTCTCTGTGCTCTGTTGTTTTTTGCAACAGTTCGCTCACTCAATAACTTGTTCATGAGCGTTTTTCATTTTGGGAGTGTTTTTATGACTGTGTGTGTGTGTGTGTATGTGTGTGTGTGTGTCTGTGTAAGTGTGTGTGTCATACTGCAGCGTCTATCACCTCAGGCCAGATGAGGTAGTATTTGTTATTTTCTTGCGTTAGAAGCCAGAAAAGCTCCAACCCGTTTCAGCTCCGTTTAAAGGCTGCAGTACCGTTTGGTAAAAAGCTGTCGCGGCTCTGCATCACCTCACGACAGGTGACTCTGAGCATCACTGCAGCTACCAAGAAAGACACAGAAACACAATCACTTCACTCTGCTGTCTTTCATTCATCCGGACTGACGTTTCTCCCACCTGCTATATCTGTTCCTCGCAAAATAGACATTTAATTTTCTTCCTTTCTTAAACATTTTCCTGATGATACTTACAGACTTTTACTGAAGTAACATTTTCAATGCAGGACTTTAACTTGTAACACTCACTCCGAACTCGTAAAATACGGCTGTTTGGACAGTGGCTGTCAGCGTGAAAAAAAGCGTCCTTCAGCGTCTTTGTAGAACGTACCGGAGAGAGCAGCAGCTACACTGGGTTTAGGGAGTAGTATGTAAGGGGGAAATTCCGCGTAAGGAGGTTGGTCGGGGGGGTGGATAGGTCAAACACAGGAATTTCACCCAGGAGACAGGGGTTCGTGTCCAGCGTGTGTCTTTAACCGTCCCGTTATTCCCGCGTGTCGTAAGCCCATCCAAAAGGGACGCCCATAGTCCCGACCCAGCGCGTTTGGATAAAGCGCGTTATATGACACTAAAGGAGACTTTTAGTGTCAATAACAATGACAAAGGCACCTGACCAAGCGTCCGTACCAGGTAACCCTAACCGTACCAGATTGGAGTGAGAATGTGTTGAGACAGCATGAATTTCCACAGAAATTGACAAAAGTGTTTGTGCAGCAAATGATATTTCAAAAACCCTATTTGCACCAGATCTTTGTGTTCTATTTTTATGAATTGAAAAACCAAAATAATGAGCCGTGTGTGTGTGTGTGTGTGTGTGTGTGTAATAAACTGTGGCTCGACAGAAAGGTCTGTGGGTGTTAAACCTTCGACACTTTCCTGCAAACATCAAATTTTAACCCGACAAAATGTCGTGAATGTGTTAGTGCGTCTCCACTCCCGGCAGATCAAAGGCTAATTGGGAGAAATATCTACTGAGGGGGTTTGCAACTTTAAGAGTTTCTACGAGAATCTCCCGAGGGATGGGATTTAGTTTTTCCTGGCCATTAGTGAAGACCGTAATGGACAGAGATCACATAATCCGTGACCCCTCGCACACTTGGAGTAATTACCACCAACACTTTTAGTCTCAGCTGTCAAACTCCTTTCTCAGGCAAACAGAAGGAAATCAGCTCTGATTTATCCTCCGCTTCTTCTCCAGTATATTAGCACTGGCTCGGAGAAAAGGTTGCATTTTTTATCTCAAACCCAAACTCAATTTCCAGTCAAGTCTTTGAAGCTGCAGCTCCGTCTGTTTATCTGCCGCCTCAGAGTGAAGTTTCTCTCTCGAATTCACGTTCTGCTTTATTTCTAAACTTTCAGGTTTCCGTCCATGTTGAGCTTCAACATAATGCTCCGTACCTTTGGTTTATTCCAACTTCTTGTCAGTATAGGGCTGCACAGTCAATCCTTTTCTCACCGACACTGACAGGAAGGGTTGTTGTTCTACACTGGATACTGTAGAACCTTGATGGACCATCATTTCCTGGCTAATAACTTACAAGTTCAAATTCAAGTTCAATACTTTAGTGCCATGTCAACACAATTGATTGGAATTTATCTTGGTGCCAATCAGGTTAAAAAAAAGGCAATACATTCACAGGAACATACAGTACATAAAAGACAATCACATAGACAATCCTTCCAACCAGTAAAAAGCTGTAAAGACCTTGTGCTATTGCAACTTCCCATGAAGTGTCTGGTGCTGTCTATAAAGTGCATTTGAATAAGGTGCATTTAGTGCAGGTTTACGCCCGTGACGTTTGTTCCGTAAAGTAACAAAGAAAACTCTCTAGCTGTGTTGGAAACCGTTCCCTCATTCCCTCCCTCACTATTCCATTCATAACGTTTATTAAATAGTGAACTATATAGGGAACGACAAACCATATTTTGGACACTAAACTGAAAACACATTGTTGTGTGACTTGCGTCAGGAGATGCGCCTGTATATATATATATATATATATATATATATATATATATATAAATAACTGGGCTTGGTCAAACTGAAGGACACATGGGGAAACCAAGATGGACATAAGAAGACCAAAGTAAACCTAAACCCCCCTCCAACATGGGCAGCACATGGTACGTCCCAATTGGCAGCCCACAGGATATAACAGTCCCTAACCCTCGGCAGTTTCTTTTTCTGCAACAGGAAGTACCCGTCAGCGTGGTAACAAAGACAGAAAACATGATTTATAAAACAGAAAAAGAGTGTTTAACCGTGCAATGTAAAAATGTGTGCACTCCATTTAAACAGTGCAAGCTTGAAAGCAAATACATATGTAGATAATGAATGAAATAAACAGTGTGATGTGTACTTTTGTGAGCATGAAATGTTTGGGGTGTGGCCGACTTCAGAAGATTTGAAGCGGTGTTCTTAAAATAAGTTGAAATATGTCGAATATTATCATTGCTGGCTGTTGTTACAAGGCCCAATGCAAAACCAGTTCTGTAGTTGTTTAACCCAAGGAATCTCTCTCTGTCTCTGCAGATTCCTCAGATCAGCTACGCGTCCACGGCCCCGGAGCTGAGCGACGACCGCCGCTACGACTTCTTCTCCCGCGTGGTCCCTCCAGACAGCTTCCAGGCGCAGGCCATGGTGGACATCGTCAAGGCGATGGGCTGGAACTACGTCTCCACCGTGGCGTCCGAGGGCAGCTACGGCGAGAAGGGCGTGGACGCCTTCATGCAGCTCTCCAGAGAAGCAGGTAAGACGCCCGACCTTCTGTAGCGTGTTTCCATACAGCGTTGGAGCCCTGTTCAGTGACACATGAAGGCGAGGAGACAGAGCGCATTGTGTTTGGTGTTTTAAAACTTCCTTGTGGCAGAGATAGAGGCAGTGATGTTTCCTGTTTCCTGTACGGGACTCTCACACCGCCTCAAAACACACCGATAAGTCTGATCTCTGTTACATGACTGGAAAAAGTATTTTTTGGGCCAGAGGGCATTACACAATGGGCACAGAGTTGCACGTAGTTATACTGTTTGGCCGCTGGTGCTCTGGTTTCTGTCCCATCGAGGGACGCAGTCGTCTTGATTTAGTCTGAAGCCTTTTTATTAACATGACAGAGGGCAAACTGTGATTCTCCCTTTCGCCTCTAAAAGTTGGTGAATGTGAGAGAGAGAGAGAGAGAGAGAGAGATCCAGGAATGCTTTGTGGACTAGCCAGACCTTCCTCCGCAGCGCTGTGGACATGTTAGTTAATGTAAAAGTAAAACTACTTATTTATGAAGATGAAATTGATCACATATGAGTTGTTGAGTCACAGAAGCTTGAAAGGAGTGTACAGGGATGTTGATTGCTCCCTAAATAATTTCGCTGACATTTGGAGCGATCTGGCGACAGCAGTTAGGGGGGGCATTTCTTTAAAGGACACGGTGCTGCAGAAATCTTCTATCTCTGCTAACTCCAAACGGACGGCTGATATTTCCACACAGATGAGACCCTGATCATTGATCTGTGCTGCTGTTTGAACCCTGGTTCCATCAGATTCATTGCGTGGCCGTCCTTGCTGTCACCCCAAAAAAAGCTTAATTTGTCCCAATCCTTACACTGTTTACTGTCAAACACTATTCATCAGAGTTTGGATATTTTAATGAGCAGATCAATCAACGGCCCCGTCTCTCACCGCTACAATCTAATCTGAAAGTTCTTCTATCGGATCAATAACCCAACTTCAGATTGTCGGCTGATAAAATAAAATGTGATCTGAACCAGATGAGAGAAAGAAAAGAGACGGAGGGACTGAGGGAACAGTTCAGAGCTTGTGTTTGGTGTTTTAAAACTTTCTGGTGGCAGAGATAGAGCCAGTGATATTTCCTGTTTCCTGTACGGGTCTCTCACACCGCCTCAAAACACCCCCACAAGTCTGACCCACACTGACATGACTGGCTGACGTAGCGGGACACAGCGTTGTGTTTCTCCATACTCCTTTTTGGTATACACGTCTCTTTTTGGAGATTTTGCATCTCTGCGTCTATTCACTATATCTCTTTTTGGACGTTTTTTTCTTCTCCATAAATTATTATCTTATTGCTTTGCCACAGCCTAAACACACTACTCCCCCCCCCCACCCCCCCCGCTTGGAGGTAATTTGTTTTAAAAGACTCACACATATCCAGTAAATGGACTACGTGCACCGTTACATGACTGGCCGACGCAGCGTGACACAGGGTTGTGTTTCTCGTAATATCTTTGAGACGGAGTTCCCTTCATCAGACTGTGAGGAACAGGCTTTATCGTTCAGAAATGAATGATAAACCCATGAAATGTGCATTATTAGGAGAGTCTGAGGTTGTAATTTCTCCTAAATCCTCTCATTTCTGATGCTATCAATCCAAGAACTCACACTACGCCTTCTTAGTCGACTGTCCAGCTGATAGCTATCTGATAAAAGAGAGAGAAAAGTGCGCAGCTCTTTCTGGGTTAT
This sequence comes from Perca fluviatilis, assembly GCF_010015445.1. Lineage (NCBI taxonomy): Eukaryota > Metazoa > Chordata > Actinopteri > Perciformes > Percidae > Perca > Perca fluviatilis. The sequence goes on from NC_053115.1 coordinate 43,976,770, forward strand.
CTGCAGATTTGGGAGTAATCCTCCATGTATTGATTACTGGAGTTTTCAGACACACATCTGCATGTAAAGCTGTCTCTCGCACACCGACACACAGCGGCAGTAATATAATTAGAGTGCGTTTGGTTTCCAGCAGGTCGGTGGAGATAGAGGTACTGCAGAGTGATTAGTCAGGTGTTGGGAGAAGGATTAGCAGGGAAGAGTTTCTCTCTTATCACAAGTTTTCCCAGGCTTTCTCTTTCCGTCTCTGCAGCCGCTGAGTCGAGTCTGATAAACCAGCCGAGTCATCGCTACGGCAGAAACAAAGTGCACCAAATTACAAACAGGAGTTTCATATTTCTGTTGCCGTGTATTTTGCATTTTCTGATCCGAGGTTATTATTCTGCAGAACAGAGACACATCTCAAAGCCCTCAGGAAGCTGCTCTCATTGTCTCGGAATCAGCAGGATGCTGGAGATAAACGCTGTGAGATATTGGCCTTTCGTTCCTTCAGAGGAGGAGAATGCTGACGGGGTAACGGAGCCCGTTACCACTGTCTGAAGGGAGAGTCGGCAGCAGATAGATGGAGGGAATACTGGCTCCCAGGTATTTACCATGCCGAGGAAAAACGACCTGCAGTGGCTGTTTGCTCTGTTAGTAAATGGTTTGCATAGTTGGGTTTCTTACGTGAGCAGTCCAGACAGCATTATTGATCAAATCATTCATCTCACAGGAAAGCTGCTGCAATATCACCAGTAGTTTTCCATGATATAGAAACAAACCCATGGCTGTGGAACAGAAACAACAGGTCAGCTTCAAACATGCAGTAGAAATAACTGAGAGGTTGAGGGCCCTATTTTAACCATCTAAGCGCACAGTGTGAAGCGCCTGGTGCAGGTGCGTTTAGGGTCCAAATCCTCTTTTGCTAGTTTGACGATGGAAAAAAGGGTCCGTGCGCCGGGCGCCTGGTTCTAAAGGGTTGTCCTTAGTGTCTTCATTAATCAGAGGTGTGTTTTGGGCGTAAAATGCAATAAACCAATCAGAGTGTCATCTGTTGTGTGTCCCTGTGTGTGTAACAAGCATAGTGTGCGCGCACTGTGCACGAGCCTAGGAGCATTTTACTAATGCTCTGTTAAAATAACAATGAAATGCTGCGTTATTGACTTTAGACCAGGTTTTTGTTGGTCAATGGTGCGATCACTTCCCGCTGCCTCAAGATAGCAATACTCCCAGAATGCACCTAAACACACCTCACTGTAAGACCAGCACGCCCATGGGCCACAGATGGGCGCAGGTGCATTTGTTATTTAAACGACGTGGGCGCTGGACGGGAAACTGACAACTGGGTCGGCCTTAAACTAGCAAAGACACTTGTGCCGGACTTTGTGCCGCGCCGGGTGCAAGATAGGAGCCTGAAAATATTTTCAAATGTCTGCAATAAAAAAATAGAGCTTCGCAAACGTAACTCTGATAAAGTAAACCTGCAGCGGCTGTTTGCTATGACAGAAACCATTTGTATTTTTTATTTCTTGCCCATTTTTACCCCTTTTTGTTACACGTTTGTATTTGTGCCACTTTGAAAAAACTTTAAAAAGGAACGTTACAATAACTTCAATAGTGTTGACAAAAAGAACAGTCAAAAAAAAATCGAAAAACGTCAAAACTCGACTTGAGACATGCTGGACTTATAGCAGGGACTCGACTTGACTTGAGACATGCTGGACTTATAGCAGGGACTCGACTTGACTTGAGAATTGCTGGACTTATAGCAGGGACTTGACTTGACTTGAGACATGCTGGACTTATAGCAGGGACTCGACTTGACTTGAGACATGCTGGACTTATAGCAGGGACTCGACTTGACTTGAGACATGCTGGACTTATAGCAGGGACTCGACTTGACTTGAGACATGCTGGACTTATAGCAGGGACTCGACTTGACTTGAGACATGCTGGACTTATAGCAGGGACTCGACTTGACTTGAGACATGCTGGACTTATAGCAGGGACTCGACTTGTTTGATTCTTGATTCATAGAGACTTTAGACCTGCTTGTGACTTACTCCCACGTCTCCCACTGGACTATTGAAAAGTTTAACACTTTTACATTCTGCCATTTCATTTAATGGCAGAATCTGCTGCACAGATTTCTCTGCAAAAGCACTTTCTTCTTCATTCTTTCCGTGCATCACACAGGTTCACAAGTGATGTCTGCATCTTGTTTACTTCCACTGGTCTCCGTGGACATCAGCTGTTTGTTCAGGGTTGGTTCCATCCCTTCATCCTCCTCACAGTGTTGATTTATGAACCCATTAGTCTGGAGAGCTGTGAGATAAGTTAATGCAGCGCATCATTGGTCTGTTTGATTACCTGGGAGTCCCGGACGGCGTGCGTCAGCCGCTGATTAGCCTCCTCCGCTCCCACAAACACAACGCTGACACATTACTTATCATCGCCGTGGGAACCACACGCCGAGCCGACGACGCTAGGAGAGAAAACCGAGGTGGTTTCACTCTACTTCATCAGTTTGGACACACCTTCTTTCTTTATTTCCATGACTATTTACATTGTAGATTCTCACTGAAGGCATCAATACTATGAATGAACACATGGAATTATGTACTTAACAAAAAAAGTGTGAAATAACTGAAAACATGTCTTATATTTTAGATTCTTCAAAGTAGTAAAGTTTTTTTTTAATAAGGGAAATAATTCCACTAATGAACCCTGACAAAGCACACCTGTGAAGGTAAAACCATTTCAGGTGACTACCTCATGAAGCTCATTGAGAGAACACCAAGGGTTTGCAGAGTTATCAAAAAAAGCAAAGGGTGGCTACTTTGAAGAATCTAAAATATAAGACATGTTTTCAGTTATTTCACACTTTTTTGTTAAGTACATAATTCCATATGTGTTCATTCATAGTTTTGATGCCTTCAGTGAGAATCTACAATGTAAATAGTCATGAAAATAAAGAAACACATTGAATGAGAAGGTGTGTCCAAACTTTTGGCCTGTACTGTACACAGAGACACACACACACACACACACATACACCCCCCCCCAACCTGGATTGGTTGTGGCTCCCTCCGTTTGGGATTGATGTGCTAGTGTTTGGTGATTTACTCCAACTGGGCAGTATTGGTTGTATAATTGAACCCACGTGTGTGTGTGGAGTTTTGGTTGTAATCGCCTGTGCACACACTGAGGAAGGGTGCTGCCCGAAATGTCCGTTTAGTCGCAATAAACTGTCTAATTGGAGTGTAGCTTTACTCATGATAATTAACTTTTAGGATCCAGCACCCAGCCTCCAGAGGTTTCTAAGTATCTACGTGAGTTGAACACGTCCAGTCCTATTTTTCTATAACTTTTTACATTCACACAGGTTCACCTTGATTTATTTCTTCTGAACGGCTCAGCCAACAAGTACGTCTTTTGTGAAGGCACGGACAAATGATGTCTTCCTGCTGATAGAGGAAGAAGATGGAAGTATATTTACATACACTGCCATTAGAAAGTAATCTGAGAAAGCATAGTATCCTGATATTTTCTGTGGCAATACTGTATCGATACACGGATGGAGTATCAATCTTTTATTGCACATGGTAATTTAACTTTTTGAATAGAATAATAAAAATAATTTGCTGTTTCAGTCCACTAGATGGTGCAGAGAAATTTATCTTTTTAGATAAAACCGATGTCGGCAAGGTTTTCCTTTAGGGACGTAATTTAAAGTTGGGAGGAAAAGGTAATAAATTGCAACTTTATAAAACAAAGGGCTTTCAAACAGAGGAACGGAGTTCATGTCCTGGAAGAAATTAAGGAGAAAACACAAGACTTTCACCCAGGAAACAGGTGTTTATGTCCTGGAGAAGTTAAGGAGAAAACGCAAGACTTTCACCCAGGAAACAGGTGTTCATGTCCTGGAGAAGTTAAGGAGAAAACACAAGACTTTCACCCAGGAAACAGGTGTTCATGTCTTGGAGAAGTTCTCGGGACAACTACAATCTTTTTCCTAATCTTAACTAGTCGTTTTGGTGTCAAAACTAAAATCAACTGCCATATGAGCGGTTGGCAGTCGCTGTAATTTCGTACAATATCCAACGAACCCGTTGATGAGAATGCATTGAAATCTTTCTGAATCTAAGGGTTCAAGTCTTGGGTTACGTGTTGTATTTACTCTGTGTGGTTTTAAGCCCAAGTGAAGATGGAGAAGCTCTGCCACAATCGCTCTGCATCCGTTGTATCCCGAGGCCCGAAGAGGAAAGATAAGAGCAGAGAGCATCCTTTCAAATCAGCCTGAATGCCTTCCCTTAGATAAGCTAAGGAGATTAAAATAAGAGTCAAAAGACCGGAACTGGGATAAAGTAAGCTAATACTGTACTTACCACGGCAAAGACATTTCCTGTCAAACAGAATCAGACGCTGTGGTGGACAGTTTGAAGTCAAACATTCAGTATTTCCAAACCAAAACACACACACACACACACACACACACTACGCACTCACGCATACACAGACAGACAGACACACACACACGCACGCACATACACACTCACACATACACATACACACGCACTCACATACACACACACACGTATGCACATACACACGCACGCACATACACACGCAAGCACACACACACGCACACATCGCTCAGTTATAACCTCATTCATCAGTTCATATTCCACTGACAACGCAGTCATAACATCACATATTAGTCAATCCATCACCCTGACACACACATGCATGCACACACACATTCACACACACGCACACAGACACGCACGCACAGACACACACATGCAGACACACACACACACACAAAGAATCCCTTTGACCCAGCATGTGTGTGTGTAGAGTCGTTCTGATTCTTCCTTTTGATCTCACTTCTAATCGATGGTTGATTGGGATTCTTTGAGGGTGGAGATGAAACCGGTCAAAGGCTTATTCCACAGATAAGAGATTTATTTTTTCTTATTCACTGGTGTTTTACAGTTTTACCGCTTCTAAAGCGTAAAATAAAGAGCTCAGCGGCTGCAACACAAGAAGCATCGCTATGGAAACCAAAAATGAACCACGTTAGTTACTTATGTTAAATCTGGAACCGATGATTGGATTCCAAACCAAGTTTTCCAAACGATTCCAATAAAAGAAAACACAATTCCAAGTTGGAACCGGTTCTGGACACAGACACACACAGACACACATGCATGCACACACAAAGACACAGACACACACGCACACACACACACAAAGACAAATGCGCTCGCACACACACACACACACATGTTTTCCAGCTGTGGCCCTTTGAGAAGTTGAGTTTGACCCCCCCGATATAGCCCAAAGACAGATTTGTTCTTGGTATCTTCCAGTGAATGTATAACGCTGATGTGAAATGCCAGCGAGCTTCCACACAGCCACTGTGAGGCTCTGCAGCCTCTAAATGATGGATGGGAGATTCCCATTATCCCTTTTCCCCCAAGGCCGAGACCTTGTAATGGCTTCAGCTTGCCGTATGCTTTGCACTCAATCAAATGAAAAACACCTCTCTCTCTCTCTCTCTCTCTCTCTCTCTCTCTCTCTCTCTCTCTCTCTCTCTGTCTGTCTGACTCTGTCTGACTCTCTCTCTCTCTGTCTGTCTCTGTCTCGACTCTCTCTCTCTCTCTCTCTCTCTCTCTCTCTCTCTCTCTCTCTCTCTCTCTCTGACTCTGTCTGATTTTTTTTTTTTTTCTCTCTCTCTCTCTCTCTGTCTGTCTGTCTCTGTCTGACTCTCTCTCTCTCTCTCTCTCTCTCTCTCTCCCTTTCTCTCTCTCTCTCAATTTAATTAAATTTCAATTTGCTTTATTGGCATGAACAAAGAAAACATGTTGTTGCCAAAGCAGTTTACAGAAAATACATATATAGTACATATCACATATTAAATACATACAGTAGGTGTCACAAATATTCTGTACTGCACTAATAGTTATACAACATACTACATTACAAAACAATTACGTAACATAATGTTATACTTAATAGTATAATATAGTAATATGTATAAAACAGTATAATATAATGACTGTACAATCCTACACCAATGTGTAATGTTGGGATCTTATAGTAGTGAGTCTCTCAGGTTGTGGCAGGCAGATCCATATTTAGCTGCCAGTGGAGCTGCTGTCCCTTCTCCTAGGACAACTACCAGCTTCTCTTCTCATGTTAACATTGGGAAATTTGATATTTTGTTGGCTATTTTTCCAAAGTGTAAGTCTCTTAGTGAAGAGAATTTTTCACAGTGGAGGAAGAAGTGTATCTCTGTTTCTATCTCCCCTGTTGAGCAGTGAGCACATATGTTCCTCTCTGGGCAGCCATGTCTGCCTGAGTCTTCCTGTCTCTAGGGCCAGTTGGTGGTCACTGAGCCTGTATTTGGTCAGGACCCGTCTCTGCTTTAGATCTCTGACAGTGTGCAGATACTCAGCCAATTTATATTCTCTGTTAAGGGTCAAATAACAATTTAGTCTACTTTGTGTGTTTGTTTGACTTTTCCAATGTTCTAAATATTGATCTTTTGAATGATTCCTAATCTGTTTAGTTCTGTTGAGCTGTTTTGAACCAGTGCTGATGGGAGCCTCATTGGTTATCACCATCAGCTGACTGAGGGGACTGTTTTCAGGATTCAGTTCTTGGGTTTTTAGTGCTTTAAAATTAAGTCTTTTTGGCTAAAATTAAGATATGTCCAAAATGTAATAGCTCGTTTCTGTATATTTAGCAGTAATGGGAAACGTCCCAGTTCTGCTCGACAGGCGTTATTTGGGGTTTTCCTTTGAACGTTTAGAGTTCTTCTACAGAATTCTGTGTGTAGGGTCTCTATCGGGTGCTTGTCCCAGGACTCATGCTCCAATCTACAGAGTGGGCTCCAAACTTCACTTCCATAAAGTGCTATCGGTACAATTACACTATCAAATATTTTAGTCCAGATACTAATTGGGATGTTAATGCTGAACAGCATGGTTTTTAATGCATACATTGCCCTGCGTGCTTTTTCTTTAAGTGAATGTATGGCTATTGAAATTCCCTGATGCAGATATGGTCTAATATATAAGTATAATTTTGTGTGTGTTTAATTTAGATGTTATTCAAAGTAAAATGGTATTTGGTTTCAAGACATCGGGCCTTTTTTTTTTTTCTTGAAATTGACCTCCAATGCCCAGTTATGGCAGTATTGTTCCAGGATCGTCGGGTTATGTTGGAGACCATCTCTGGTTGGAGATAACAAAATAAGGTCATCTGCATAAAGCAGGTATTTAATCTCTGTGTCTAAGAGTGTGAGGCCTGGAGCTGCTGATCAGTTCAACTCTCTCTCTGTCTCTGTCTGACTCTCTGTCTGACTCTCTCTCTCTCTCTCTCTCTCTCTCTCTCTCTCTCTCTCTCTCTCTCTCTGTCTGTCTCTCTCTCTCTCTCTCAATTCAATTCAATTATATTTGCTTTATTGGCATGAACAAAGAAAACATGTCTCTCTCTCTGTCTCTCTCTCCCTCTCTCTCTCTCTTTCTCTCTGCGGGTTGCTCTAACCATCACCAGTTCATCAAATGTTCATTTCTGTGGTCAATAACTGACCCTGGCTCTTAATTAGTTCATTAGTCGTCTGTTGGCAGAAAGATTAGAGAAGAGAACAGCACGGGACTGATTACAAAACTGTGTGTGTGTGTGTGTGTGTCTGTTTCTGTGTGTCTGTCAGTGTGTCTGTCTGTGTGTGTGTGTGTGTGTGGGTGCGTGCATCTGATTGCGCCAATCACTGTGTGCTGGATGGGGTATTTGTGTTAGAAAAGCTTTCTTAATGCAGAAACACTAACAGCCCTACAGACATCTGGCAACTTTGCCTCAGTCCTTTTCATTGACTGGCGTTCAACCCAATCCAATGTCACCAGCTCATCAACAAATGACATCACCTCAACATCCCCCCACCTCTCATCCACTGGATCCATAACTTCCTCAGCAACAGACCGCAGACCGTGAAAATTGGCTCAACATCATCAACCATCATCACCAACACTGGAGGCCCCCAGTGCTGTGTTCTCAGTCCTCTACATTGACATTTTAAAAGGCTTTTTAGAACAACAAAACAACTTTAAAAACATCTAACACCCAGCAGTGTGTATTTTCTTTCCCTCCTCTTTGAATGCAACATTCAAATTACTAGACAAAAAAGTATATCCTGAGAAAAGTGGATTTTGAGGGGTATAGCTCCATAGACCTCTGTTCATTCTGCACTTGCCCGTGAGCGCCCTCATATGGAACCAGAGTGGAACTGCAACCAGTTCAGAAGCGACGTTTTCCCCAGAGTGGAAGTTCTCCCCTTATTACACATTCTCTGCTCCAGTTCAGAGTAACTTCCTGTCTTTCTGTCCCGTGGGTTTGTCCCGTCCGCAAAATTACGAATCCCACTATATTATACTATAGTTGTCGATTGGTTGAGGTTAGGCATTTGACCTTGAGTGGTTATGGTTAGGATAGCCGATTGGTCAGGGGATAGGACCTGAACAAATAAGGTTACATTACCTTGTGTAAGCATGGACGCCTGGCCAATAATAGCTATTGAAAGGTGGGTCTTGGCATGGCCATAGTGGGGAAAACAAATATTGCGTCTTGTCCACACCCATTTAGGAGACAGGAAGTGTGTACCGTTTCCTACGATTGGCGCAGTGTGCAATGCGTTATCTTTAGTAATAGAGAATCTGTGCTACCGGACATATGTTTTACAAAATAGGGTCCCATTTGGGTCCACCAAATGGGGCGGGACTTCACCTCTCTGTCAGAACACACTATCCTACCTAAATGAGGCTGTAGGTTTGTTCTGGTAGCTCCTGAAACTGGACATCTGTTTCCAGCCTACTGCACCTGTAGCCTGTTGAGCCCCTGCTAGCCAGCAGCTAACCGCCTGTAGCTCTTTCTATACATCCAAGAGTCCCGTAGCAAAGCCAGAGTCTCTCCGAGGGATGATGAGTCTCCAACAATAATACGTAATTAGAAAGACTACACACTTCAATGTCGCATGGATGACGTCTGAAGCTACGATGTCTGTGTGTATGGTACCGGGGATGTAACGTTGCTAACTCTAATGAGCAGAGGATCTCGCTTGTTCTTTTGCTTATCTGCTGAAAACGCTTGACTGGATAAAACACAGTTAAGATAACGTTACATGTGTTGTGGAACAGAGCTAAGCTAGCTAGCTAGCGAGCAAGCTGAGCATCAAGCTAGGTGAGGTAGATTGTGTGAGACGGGAGATGTAGTTCACTGAGCGGTTTCACACAAAACTAAGTGGTCATGTGACAAACCTACGGCTAACTGAGACTTTCTTTGGTTGAAAAATTATCTTTTAAATTGACGAACATCATATTTGTAATCCATGGCTCAATTCAAACGGGATCAAAAAATAAATCTCTCCATTGACTCTTTCATATTTTTTCCTAATTAAGGTCCCAAAAAAAAAAAGCTAACAATGTTGGCAAAAGCGACAAAAACTTTGGAAATAGACCCTCAAAAAAGGCGAAAAGAAATCCTAAAAAAAAAACACGGAAAAAAGCTGACAAAAATTCTGAAAGAAGCAACCAAAATTTCTACAAAAGAATCCTCTGGAAAGGCTTCAAACTTCAACACTGAAATTTCAAAAGCTGCAAAACCGCCCCTAAAAAAGCTACAACCTCCCCCCCCCACCCCCAATTAACCCCGCAAATTATCTCTTGTTGAACTCTGACACTCGATGCTTTTCAAGAGAAACGGAGAGAAAAAAAGCTCATTTAAACATTTTAGTCTGCAGCAAAGTGATTTTAATTCTCTGTATCTCTGGCGTCGGGTTCTAACTAATTCAACTCTAACGTGGGAATTATATCACAAAGGTCAGAGGTTAATTTAACGTGTGAATTAAGTCTCAAAAGAGCCATAATTTGATGTTACTTTCTCCTTACATTTAATCAGTGTGACTGCTCTTTTCTTAAGTGAGTTTTTATTACATATGATTTATTTCGTACAGTGTAATTATTGGGTCAAAAAGGTCATAATTCACTTATTTAACAGAACATTCAGCTGAGTGGAGAAATGCTTCAACATGGCTGCTGCCACACGTAAAGATCAGAAAACATTTAAAACGGTTGAACTTGTATATTGTTTTTTTAGGGGTGTGCATCTCCAACCCGTTCTCACTCCCAACTCTTAAAATAAGGACGCTTGGTAGAGACTCTCAGCGGTAGAGAGTAGTATGTAGAGAGACAACAGTAGAGAGTAGTATGTAGAGAGACAACAGTAGAGAGTAGTATGTAGAGAGACAACAGTAGAGAGTAGTATGTAGAGAGACAACAGTAGAGAGTAGTATGTAGAGAGACAGCAGTAGAGAGTAGTATGAAGAGAGACAACAGTAGAGAGTAGTACGAAGAGAGACAACAGTAGAGAGTAGTATGTAGAGAGACAGCAGTAGAGAGTAGTATGTAGAGAGACAGCAGTAGAGAGTAGTATGTAGAGAGACAGCAGTAGAGAGTAGTATGTAGAGAGACAGCAGTAGAGAGTAGTATGTAGAGAGACAGCAGTAGAGAGTAGTACGAAGAGAGACAACAGTAGAGAGTAGTATGTAGAGAGACAACAGTAGAGAGTAGTATGTAGAGAGACAGCAGTAGAGAGTAGTATGTAGAGAGACAGCAGTAGAGTAGTATGTAGAGAGACAGCAGTAGAGAGTAGTATGTAGAGAGACAGCAGTAGAGAGTAGTACGAAGAGAGACAACAGTAGAGAGTAGTATGTAGAGAGACAACAGTAGAGAGTAGTATGTAGAGAGACAACAGTAGAGAGTAGTATGTAGAGAGACAGCAGTAGAGAGTAGTATGTAGAGAGACAGCAGAGAGACAACAGTAGAGAGTAGTATGCAGAGAGACAACAGTAGAGAGTAGTATGCAGAGAGACAACAGTAGAGAGTAGTATGTAGAGAGACAACAGTAGAGTAGTACGAAGAGAGACAACAGTAGAGAGTAGTATGTAGAGAGACAACAGTAGAGAGTAGTATGTAGAGAGACAACAGTAGAGAGTAGTATGTAGAGAGACAACAGTAGAGTAGTATGTAGAGAGACAACAGTAGAGAGTAGTATGAAGAGAGACAGCAGTAGAGAGTAGTATGTAGAGAGACAGCAGTAGAGAGTAGTATGTAGAGAGACAGCAGTAGAGAGTAGTATGTAGAGAGACAGCAGTAGAGAGTAGTTCTTGTCCTACGTGTCACATAAACATACCTTTTATAAGCCCATCCACCATCTTTTCCTAAACCTGACTGCGTCAAAAGTCCCGATCCAGCGCGTTTAGATAAAGCGCGTTTAGATAAAGCGCATTTAGATATATTTGTGGCACAATATGGATTTTATTAGGTGTTTTCGTACCAAAACAGTGCTGGGGACTCCCTAGGATTAGCATTGCCAATTAACACAAATTCTGGTGTGGAGTAGATGCAGCCAGTAAAAATGTTGGTTTTCTTGTCTTTTTTTCTTGTGCTTTCCCTCTTATATACCAGAGGAATGTATGACCGAGGGCTCGACACACATCCAGTCAGACGCACAGACACACACACACACACACAACACACACACACACACACACACACACACACACACACACACACACACACACACACACACACACACACACACACAGTAAGGACATGCAGGCTGAAGCCAAAGATTATTGCCAAACAGAGATCCATCTTAAACACACACAAACAAACACACACACACACACACACACAGCCCGCAGTGAGTCTGTAAACTTTCACTTCATCCAACGTCTCTGGGTCATTACCTCTCCCTCTCAGATGGAGCTGCTAAAAGACAAGTAGCTTGAGAATTGATTTGGCTGTCAGGCATCTCCTTTAGAGACGGATCTATGAGGCGGTAATGTGTCTGAGCGCGTGTGTGTGTGTGTGTGTGTGTGTGTGTGTGCGCACGTGCATATTTTAGATCAGCTCATGGATATTTATTTGTATGAACAGCCAGCATACATGTCATGTTTGTTTTTGTGTTGAAATGTGTTTAAACCCAACCTTAGGAGTCACATATTCTGCGTGCGTGCGTGCGGGCGTGGGTGCGTGCGTGCGTGCGTGCGTGCGGGCGTGCAGGCGTGCAGGCGTGCGTGCGTGCGCGCGTGTTGCGACTCCGAACCAGGCTAATTCTTCTCCCTGGCATTTATTGTAGCGGATCCGGTGTTGGTTGATGAGCTCCCCGGGGTGAATGGGTCCATGGGGGGGGGGTTGGCTGCAGCTCGCGGCCCCCACAGCTGTTTATTTTCTCTCCACTCATCACCATAAAGCACCGAGAGAGAGGAATAAAGGAGAGGGAGGAGGATGCAGGAAAAACAAGGGAAAGGAAAATATGAGAAGTAAAGACTTTCTTTGTTTATTTTCGATTTTTGACTTCATTTGGAACTAATCTTCATCTTCCGTGTACAAACAATCATCCTGGACACTTTGGACGTCTTGGATATGTGATACTGCATTTTCTACCAACTCATGAAGCTAATGTTATCTTAGTTAGAGCAGCAAATAATTGTCATTTACGTATGAATATTGATGATCGCCCGCTAGAAATGAGAAGCTGCTTCTGTCTACTTCTGGCTGGAACCGCCTGGTATCTCTCTCTAATACTCTCCCTCTTTCTCTCTCTCCCTCTTTCTCTGTCTCTTTCTCTCACCCTCTCTCTCTCTCTCTCTCTCTCCCTCTCTCTCTCTCCCTCTCTCTGTCTCTCTCCCTGGCTTTGACGGCAGCTGCTTTTAGAAACACTAAGCTTTTTCAGGGGGCGATGTAGCCTTTTTTGTATAGTTACGATCTGCGCCACACAGAACATAGGCCATCCCTCCTGGCTGTGTAACGTCCACGTCGTACAGACTTGCAGGAGAAACTCAACGTCAGAGACGGCTGACGTAGTCGGAGCTGAAACATACATAAAAAGATTTGTGCCGTAATGTGTGATGTGGTTTATTTCAACATACATTACATTTTACTGAGCTGACACTTTTATCCAAAGCGACTTCCAATAAATGCATTCAGCCATGAAGCTACAAACTCCGGACAGCAAGAAACGCAAAGACAAATTACATCAGCTTCTAATAAACCAACATATTAGTGCAAATTCTTCTTTTTGTGTGCTTGTAGCCTTCAGGTGCAGTCAGAAGAGATGTGTTTTTATCCTGCGGCGGACGTTGTGTAGACTTTCTAGAAAAAAGCTATTTCTCTGCCATGTTTACAACTACATTTTATTTACAAGTTATCAGGAGCAAAGACTGCAGTCTGGGACAGTATGTGTATTAAATGGTATGAGAACATCTGGAGTTAAACGTCCAATCTGCAATGGTAGGCCCAAGCGTGGGGAGGAGAGACTGCAGAGGACGCTTTGAGGGACACGGAGACGGGAGAGGTTCAAAGTCACATTGAGCATCTTTCTCTCAGTGGGAGACAGGGACAGGGCTCGATCCTGACTGTTAGCTGTTTGATAGCTTTCCAGCAAACCATTATGCTCGGACACACACACACACACACACACACACTCAGAGAGACAGACACACTCACTCACTCACACACTCACAGATGCACGCATGCATGCACGCACGCACATACACACACACACACTCAGAGAGAGACACACACACAGACATACAAACACCTGATTTTGACGCAGTGTTTTTTCGACTTATTTTGCTCTCCCTTTCTCTTCCACCCTGTCTGTCTTCTGTCCATCCCAGCCTCTCTTTTCTGACTCTCTTTCTGTCCTTTTTACGAGGTTTCGTCACCCTCTCCATCGTATTCAGACACTCTGAGCCACTTAGGCCGATCTCTGCGATTTACTGCCTCTTCAGCACGTAATTTATCTTCCAGTTGCCCAGTTTCTCTCCTTCACTTTATCGCCTGTTGTTCCATCTTCACACCTCCCCGTGCCTCCTGTCAGCGAGCTATACGTTCAATAAAACCTTCTTTTCTTCTTGTCTCGCAGACTGACGTTAACTACCTTTTCATACTGATTTCAAAACGATGGAATGAAGCCGTTCCTGCTGAAGGAAAAGAAAATGAGAATCTAAGTGTCTTTACTGACACACACACACACACACACACACACACACACGGACACACACACACTCACAGACACACACACACACACACACGGACACACACACACACTCACAGACACATGCATGCACGCACAGACACACACAGACGCACAGACGCACGCAAGAAAGAAAAGAAAATTAGAGTCTAAGTGTCTTTACTGACAAGACATATTACTGCATGTTCAGATCACTGTCACCCAGCGTACTGCCATTTCTGCTGAGTCATTTAAAGCTCGCTGGTTGTCAGGTCAAGGAAGCGGACAACGCTCCGCGGGTAAACGCCAGGCCATCTCTCGCTGCGTCCCGTTTCTTTGATTTTGAAAGGGAAAGGAAAAAAAGTTGCAGCATCGAAACACAAACATCTGTTTGTGTTGACTCGCCGAACATGTTGTCTGCTTTGGAAACACAAGTGATGTGTACAAAGTGTTAAAGACTTTGTGTGATTATGACTTCAAGCAGACTTTATAGAATCCAGATTTCAGATCCTAAAAAGCCTGGAGTCCTCCGTCTGATCTATCTCCGGAGGATTCACTCAGATCAACAGATATCAACGAGGCAGTATTCATCTTTTTACCCTTTATCCTTTCATCTGTAGCTGAGGAAAACAACACACACACACACACACACACACACACACACACACATACAGCCCCCACACACACACACACACACACACACACACACACACACACAGACAGACACACCTCTTCTTCTTCTCTCTCTCCGTGTGAACTAGGGCTTTGACTCCGAACTTCGATATTCGAATATAATTTGAATATAAAAAAAGATATTCAAACAAATATTAGGTATCCCTTAATATTCGAACCTGTTGGGCATTATTTTTTTGTAAATGTGTTTGCTTGAAAAGCAATGTGTGGCACTACTTTGGTTTCCCAAAGAAACAGGGAAAAATCACGAGTAAGGATAAAGCGATATGTAAAATATGTAGGACCAAACTCGCATACCTCGCGACGACCAGCAACTTGAGAGCCCACCTGTCAACACTGCTGGAAGAGGAGGAGGGGGAGGGATCGGGGGCGAGGCAGGCCAGAATCGACTCCATGCTATCTCCTTCACGAGGCCTCCCCTATGCCCGTCAAAATAGAGCGACAGATTTGCTGACACGGTTCGTTTGCGAAGATATGAGGCCCAGTAACGTGATCTATGGGAGCGGGTTTCAAGCTTTCGTCCACGAGCTAGAGCCAAGATTCAAAATCCCCTGCCACAGGACCATGAATGGTGGCATAAGGGAAATGCTGCATGGAGAAAAACTCGCACTGACCACTGATGGATGGAGTTCTTTGGCTACTGAGTCCTATGTTACGGTCACAGCCCATTTCATCGACGAGGACTGGGAGATGAGAAATGTCGTACTGGACACGTCTGAGCTTCAAACCGCTCACACAGCAGCAAATGTCTCCACATGCATCGACAGTATTCTACGAGAGTTCCGCGTGGAGCGTGAGTCTGTGCTTGCCATCACAACGGACAATGCGACCAACTATCAATGCTGTAGAGAGGTACTTGGGGATCACTGATATCCCGTGCATGGCTCACACAATTAACCTGGCAGCGAGAAAAGGGCTCGCAGAGCGTTCTGTTGCAACAACAGTCAGTTGCCTGAAGGCTGCCGCTCAGCATTTCAAGCATTCCCCTACAGACAGCTACCTCCTGGAGTCCAAGCAGACACTCCTTGGTCTCAAACCAGTCCAGCTCATCAACGACTGCCCCAGCCGCTGGAATAGTACCTACGATATGATCTGTCGGACAGCTGATCAACAAGCCGCTGTTGCAGCGGTGATAATGGAGAAGAAACTCAGCCGTCTGGGGCTCAGCAGTGTGGAGTGGACCCTGATGGAGAAGGTCAGTAACGTTGGCTAATTATGTTGGGTCTAATAATTTATGTCCCTAATGTAACATTACTGTTTGCAAACGTAGTAACACGTAAGCCTAGTTAGCGTTAGCTAAGCTAAGTTTGTGTTTTGTGTAACGTTAAGTGGCACATAGCCTAACTGTGCTTACTAGCTAGCATGTTAGCTAGCTATCTAAAGTAGTGGCGCTAGGATAAGCTTGTTATTAATTGTGTTTGTCCCGCAGGTGAAAGACGTGCTGAAGCCGTTCAAAGTAGCCACCCAGGCGCTGTCAACAGAAAACTACCCAACAGCCTCAGCAGTCCTCCCCCTGCAGAATGGGCTTCTGACACAACTCAAGCCCTCCACCGATGACCCGGCAGGACTGAAAGAGATGAAAACAATGATGTCAACTGATCTGAAGGCGCGATATGGCCCCGACAAAGATGCATTCATGCTACTGAACACAGCCAGCTACCTCGACCCACGTTTTCACCGGCTGGTTCATTTGGACCAAGAGTCGCGGCAGGCAGTGGGAGATAAGGTTCAGAGGGAGATAAGGTTCAGAGGGAGCTTGCAGAGCTCAGCGAGGAGACAGGCGAAGAGGAAGGCCAAGATAAGAACGCCACGACTACGGAGCTACAGCAGCGCAAGGAAAAGAATGCTCTTAGCGCGATGGGGGACCTCTTTGGGGCTGTGTACTGCCAAAACTTGACAGGAGGTAATAATGATGATATTATTCTCAATAATAAATAATACAAAAACGTTTAAATTATCGAGTGCATTTCATAACAACTCAAACTCGCTATATAGCCCTACACTGGAAATATAAAAAGTGCATTTAAAACTTAGCCTTTCGAGTGCATTCGTTTGTTCTGTATGTTGTATGTTAAAATATTAAAATAATAAAAATTTATCATAAAAAAAAAAGGTAGCCTAAACAACACATTAACAAAACTAATTTATTTTTAACAGTCAGACTGAATGAAGATGTGCTCCAAAGAGAGATGATGGCCTACAACAGTGAGCCTCCACCCCCGTCTGACAGCAACCCGCTGTCCTGGTGGAAGGAGAGAAGCCCCAAGTACCCCATCTCACCCAGCTGGCACGCGCCTACCTGGCAATATGTGGGACATCCGTGAGGGCGGAACCAGTGTTTTCCTCCGCGGGGAACATAGTCACAAAGCAACGCTCTTCTCTACAGCCAGAAAATGTGAATCAACTTGTGTTTTTGGCGAACAACCTAAAAAGGTTTGCAGCCAGTGCAAACCCGAGTGTAAAAAGTTACTCTTTTCGTCATTTTTTTATCCTTTTTTGCAAGGCTTTTTTTGACGTTTATGATGATTCTTTTCGACCTTTGTGTGATGTTATTCTCTCTCTCTCTCTCTCTCTCTCTCTCTCTCTCTCTCTGTGTGATATTCTGCTGACGGCCCGAGTGTGAAACGATGAAAGCGTCTTTCTGACTCATCCCCTCTCAGAATAAAACCATTTATTACTTATCTGATCAAACCCTGTAAAATATGTTTCTACATATTTGTACTCGTTTAAAACAGGGAACTCTTCAGGTTTCAGGGAACTAAAAATAAACTCTAATCCAATCCACTTCCTCGATACGTACGATTTAAATGAAATCAGCCCGTTCATGCTGTGTGTTTGTGTGCATGTGTGTGTGTGTGTGTGTGTGAGTGTGTGTCTCGGTGTGTGATCTCAGAACTTAAAGCTCCAGAAAACTGTTTAAATATTAAACCACATCCTCCAAACCGTGCCAGGATATCGGCCGTTTGTTCTAATATGCATTTAAAGCTGCAAAGATGTAGCTATTAGTTGTCAACTATTAAATTAATCTCCAACTATTTAGATAATGAATCGGGTTGAGTCATTTTTTTGTGAAAAAACTGTGTACCTGGAAACTGAATCCTCCTTCCTGTAATCCTTCTTTCCTTCTCTCCCTTTCTTTCCTTCCCTTCCTCCTTCCCTATGCATTTCCTATGTTCTGTCTTCTTTCCTTCCTTCCTTCTCTCCCTTTCTTTCCTTCCCTTCCTCCTTCCCTATGCACTTCCTATGTTCAGTCTTCTTTCCTTCCTTCCCTTTTTCTGTCCTTTTACTATCCTTCCATTATTCCTTTCTTTCCTTTCCACCCTTGCCTCCTTTCTGTCTTTCATCCTGTCTTTTCTTTCCTCCCCTACGTAGTTTCTTTTTTCCTTCCCACCTTACATACTTTAAAACATACATAGTGTAGAGCTGCAGTTATCTATTAATAAATTAATCTCCAACTATCCTCCTTCCTGTCATCCTTCCTTCTCTTTTTCTTTTTTTCTCCCTATGTACATCCTTTTTTCCATCTTCTTTCCTTCCTTCCCCTTTACTGTCCTTACTTACTTATTCGTCCTTTACTCTTCAGATAAGTACCTGTGTATACCCGGGGTTATTGACGCTTTTTTTCCATATTTACGCCATGTCACGGTTTTGTCGCCTTTTCGAAGATATTGGAAACAAACTTAGTTTAGTATGGGACTCTCTGAGTCTGTATCTTTTCTTCGGCCCTCTTCTCTTTTCTTCTGTCGCTCTCAATTCATGTATTTTTAAACAGTTTTTTATGTTTCCGGAGATAAAGTTTGCTGGGTACGTTGTGAGGAACACAGAAAGTACATCAGGGGGAAAGTTTAGAGTTTTCAAACTGACAGATTAGAACACAGAGAGAGACGGAGACACGGGGAGAGACGGAAACACTTCACTGGGGTTTTGTACCCAAAACTGCAACAGTTCCCAAATGACCGGTATCTACCGGACCGCATGACAGCACAGATTTCGGTACCACTTAACGTCCTGCGCTCTCTCTGATGTTTCTAAACAGACGCTACAGGCAATCGACACATCGCTGTAGTTAACACAAACATTACACCTGGAAGTAACGTTAGCCTGCCGTTGGCTAGTAACTGGATTAAACACGGTTAAATTGCTGACTTCACTGGAAGGGATTGCAACAGCGGGACGTCCAACAGTCTGCAGCTAAAGACACAGAGGAGACTAACCGACCTTTGAGACACCAGGGATTCTGTTGGAGAAACAACACAGGCGGGACACAATGCTTCGTTCAGTGTTGTTGAGTTTCCTTCTGCCATCTATTTAATTCAATTTTATTTATAGTACCAAATAACAACAGGAGTTATCTCAAGACACTTTACAGATAGAGTTGGTCTAGACTAGGCCTGCACAATATTGGAAAAAAATGACATTGCAATATCATTTTTTCCCAGCGATATGAAAAAAGACGAGATAAATAGCTCTATTTGGAAATAATAAATCATTCTTGAATACTGGGGTGATTTTGTAGGAAAGTACATCTACAGAAATGAAAAAGGAACTTTTCTGATGTGAACCATTCTTTGTTGAACTTTAATGCAAACACTGAAGCAAGTAAGTGCTGAATACACTTCTGAAGTGATTTTGGAAAGGGACATTTTGTCTCTCTACATACTACTCTCTACTGTTGTCTCTCTACATACTACTCTACTGTTGTCTCTCTACATACTACTCTCTACTGTTGTCTCTCTACATACTACTCTCTACTGTTGTCTCTCTACATACTACTCTCTACTGTTGTCTCTCTACATACTACTCTCTGCTGTTGTCTCTCTACATACTACTCTCTACTGCTGTCTCTACATACTACTCTCTACTGTTGTCCTCTACATACCACTCTCTAACTGTTGTCTCTACATACTACTCTCTACTGTTGTCTCTCTACATACTACTCTACTACTGTCTCTACATACCACTCTACTACTGTCTCTACATACTACTCTCTACTGTTGCTCTCTACATACCACTTCCTATTGTGTCTCTTCATACTCACTCTACTCACTGTCTCTACATACCACTCTCTACTCACTGTCTCTACATACCACTCTCTACTGTAGCTCTCTACATACCACTCCTCTACTGTAGTCCTCTCTTCACTACTCTCTACTGTTGTCTCTACATACTACTCTCTACTGTCGTCTCCTACATACCACTCTACTGTCGTCCTCCTACATACTCACCCACTGCGGCTCTCTACATACTCACTCTCACTGTTGTCTCTTACATACTACTTCTCTGTTGTCTCTATACATACACCTCTCACTGCTGTCTCTATACATACTCACCTCTACTCTCTACATACCAATCCCTACTGTTGTCTCCTACATACCACCTCTCTATTGTCTCTCTACATACTCTCTACTGTTGTCTCTCTTCATTCCTACTCTCTACTGCTGCTCTCTACATACTACTCTCTACTGTTGCTCTCTACATACTCACTCTCACTGTTGTCTCTCTACATACCACTCTCTACTGTTGTCCTCTACATACCACTCCTACTGTTGTCTCTCTACATACCACTTCCCACCACTGTCTCTACATACTCACTCTACTACTGCTCTCTACATACTACTCTCTACTGTTCTCTCTACATACCACTCTCTACTGTTGTCTCTCTTCATACTACCTCTCTACTACTGTCTCTCTACATACTCACCTCTACTACTGTCCTCTACATACTACCTCTACTGTAGTCCTCTACATACTACTCTCTACTGTAGTCCTCTTCTGCACTACCTACTGTTGTCTCTCTACATACTACTCTCTACTGTCGTCTCCTCTACATACTACCTCTACTGTCGTCTCTACATACCACTCTACTGGGTCTCTCTACATACTACTCTCTTGTGTCTCTCTACATACTACTCTACCATTTTCTTTCTACATACTACTCTCTACTGCTGTCTCTATACATACCACTCTACTGCTCTCTCTACATACTAATCTCTACTGTTGTCTCTCTACATACTACTCTCTACTGTTGTCTCTCTACATACTACTCTCTACTGTTGTCTCTCTTCATTCTACTCTCTACTGCTGTCTCTCTACATACTACTCTCTACTGTTGTCTCTCTTCATACTATTCTCTACTGCTGTCTCTCTACATACTACTCTCTACTGCTGTCTCTCTACATACTACTCTCTACTGTTGTCTCTCTTCATACTACTATCTACCGTTGTCTCTCTACATACTACTCTCTACCTTTGTCTTTCTTAATACTACGTCATCTTACAGCGCTGTGTAGCTGCTGCTCTGCCCGGGGCGTTCTATACACACGCTGAAGGGTGATTTTTGCATCCTATCTGACGGTGACAGCCAATGACAAAGCGTCCTTATTTTACGAGTTTGGAGTGAGAAAGCGTTGGAGAACGACATATTTCCTCTGTTTCTGCATTAAAGTCTGCAGCTAAAGACACAGAGGAGACTAACTGACCTTTGACATGATTTAATTTTGAACACATGGCCTTAACAATAAACAGAACACGTCCATACTTACTCTTAATACATCTCCTGTGGCGTAACGCTGTTCGACGCCCCCAGCGACAGCCCATCACAGAAAATGCAGGTGAATAGTTCCAGAAATCCTACTCGTTCGAATTGTGAAAATGGGAAAAGAAAACGCGTAACATATAACGTAACCGTAAACAAACCGGGAACTATATTCTCAGACAGGCTTGCTGCGAGCATATCACTCCGCCCAAGTACTATATTCTTCTGCCTGAGTGATATGCTCACAGCAAGCCTGTCTGAGAATATAGTTCCCGGTTTGTTTACGGTTAGAAGATGGCTGTGTCTCATGTTACGTTGTTTTTTGTTCACGCTGTGACTCTACAAATCACAACATGTAAATAGGAACATGTTGGTGTTATTTTGTCACTTATTCGGAGCAGTAGGATTACTGGAACCATTCACCTGCCTGTTCTGTTATGGCCTGATGCCGCTGGAGACGTCAGACAGCCTTACAGCACGCACGGAGATGAGAAGGGTATGTATGGACTTGTCTAACTCTGGGGGTTACGGTGAATAAGCTAAATTCCTAATAAGTCGGCGTGTTCCTTTAATGTTAAAGACTGTCGTTTCGGCACCGTTTTTAAAAGAATCGTTTTAGCACCGTTATGGGAAAAAAACAAAAGTTAGCCATTACTTAATTTCTTTTTTTGAAGACCTTTCCCATGGGTGTGTGCGCTCCATTGTTGTTGTAGTTTCATGATGTTGAACTGATGTTGAATCTGGATTTACAAATCCTTTTTTTAGGATTAAGTTTAGTGAGAGAACGCAAAAGTATTCATTTCCCCCCCATCTTTTTTGTTTAGTCCCTTTATGTCCCCTTAAGGCAGTAGTGTAAAACTCAATTTCATTACACGCTGCACTGGAAAATAAGAATCACACCATTGTTAGTAGTAAGTGTAAAAGTACATTTACTCCAGTACAATCTTTAAGTACAAATGTTGAGATAATAACAATAGTACTTTACTTGAATATTTTCTTTACGTTTAATACTTTAACTACATTTTCCTTATGATATTTACACACTTTTAGTTAAGGAGCATTATCACTGCAGGACTTTTACTGGAACAGAGTATTTTAACAGTGTGGTATTAGTACTTTTACTGCAGTAAAGGATCTGAATACTTCTTCCACCGCTGGCTGTTGTTCTGTTGAGCAACAGACTTGTGAGTTTGTGATGACTCGTTGCGTGCGTTGAGCCCTGACGGCATCGCCGCTGCCTCCCACTCCGACCTTGCACGTTTCAACACTCCAACGCCATAACTCCAACGCTCGGCATTTGGACTGGAATGAGGCTATAACTCTCTCACACACACACACACACAGACACACACACACACACACACAGTACACACTCAGACTCACAGACGCACGAGAACACACACACAGAGACACAGACACACATGCAGACAGAAACACACACACACACACACACAGACAGACAGATGCATGCACACACATGCACACACACAAACACACACACACACACACACACACACAGACTTTAAGTGAAGAATGATCACCTGGATCAATATTTGGCCGGGTAGTACCGATAAATTCTGCGGAGGAAGTACGAGTCGTTAGAGCTGCAGAGGAAGCGATGAGTCGTAGCTCTTTATGACATCACACGGTACAGGAGACACAGGAGTGGTTATAGTGAGCAGAGGAGGTCAGGAAAGAGAGGTTCTTTGGCTGGAGATCCATCGCGCTTGCTGCACATTTTACAGGATTGTTTGAGATTTTTTTTGTGCAGTCAAGTTTTCTCCAAAAGCAGTTTTCTTTAACGTCGTGTTAGGCTTCGTTTCAGCCTGTTCTCATGAACCGTATCTACGAAAAGTTAAGCACGTCATTCCTAAGCGTTCCACGTTTTGTTTTTCTGTCAGCAGCACATTGACTGCTGCTGTATAAGAGCGTAATGATCCTCTCAGGTCGGGGGGGATGTTTGGCATTCACCCCAGTGTCCTGAAGAAGTTAAGGAGAAAACACAAGACTTTCACCCAGGAAACAGGTGTTCATGTCCTGAAGAAGTTAAGGAGAAAACACAAGACTTTCACCCAGGAAACAGGTGTTCATGTCCTGAAGAAGTTAAGGAGAAAACACAAGACTTTCACCCAGGAAACAGGTGTTCATGTCCTGAAGAAGTTAAGGGGAAAAACTTGTACAGACGATGAAACGAGCAGCAGCGGATGAATCTGTGATGCTTCTTTAGATTTACTAAGTTAGATAATAGGACAAAACACTGATCACTCTGAAGGATTCTTCATTCTCCACAGAGAAGATCAAAGGCTGTTCAATGGCTGTGTGTGTGTGTGTGTGTGTGTGTGTGTGTGTGTGTGTGTGTGTGTGTGTGTGTGTGTGTGTGTGTGTGTGTGTGTGTGTGTGTGTCTGTCTGTCTGTCTATATAAGCTGATATTTCTGATTCTGCTGCATGATTTTGATCCTTTATTTTAAACTGTCCATCGTGATTCTGACAGTATGGCAGCAGCATGATACTAAATCTACCCTTTTAGTCTTTAGTATTTTAATCTATTATTACTGCCTCTGTGGTTCGAGGTGAGAAAAAGGAGAATCTTCTGATACAATCTGTTGATTTAAACCATCATCAAACATGTTAATTTCATTACACGTCGAGCCACTTTGATTTTTCAAACGCTGTGATAGGGCGAGCAGGCGTGACGGTAAGTCAGCGTTGCTGCGGAGAGATTCGGTATAAATCTGAGATCAGGAAGGATTAGTTCAGACCACACACAGCCCGATGTTTTATTCATCGGTGGAATCAAATGTGCGGCCCACACCCTTCCCTTTCCTTCCCCCGTACATCGTATATCTGATCCGCCATGCTTCAGTTTTTAGATTAAATTGGAGAAGAGGAGTCACAGCGATATTATATAAAGGCGCTGAGTTCATAACCGAGGGAATAATGTGTGATCTGCTACGTCCTCGGCCTTCAGGGATGATTGGGAGGCATTTCAGTATTATCACTGAGAAATGAATGGAAAAAAAACAGACAATAATGATGGAAAAGCAGACAAAAAGACAAAGAAAAAGTGTTTCTTTAAACCAAATTGCCCCAAAAGTATTACTATCATTGACTTTTGGGTGTTTTATTCAATTTTATAGCATTATTCTGACTAAACGTTGACAGTCTGTGACTATCCATAAATAACCTCTGATCTTAACCATTAGTCAAAATATATATTTATATATATATATATATATATATTTTTTTTTTTTGTGTTGCGTTTGGTGCCTTTATTTGATAGGAAAGCTAAGATATGAACGGGGAGAGAAGGGGGAAGACATGCGGGAAAACTGCCACAGGTCGGACTCGATCACTGGACCTTCTGCATCGAGGCATAAACCTCTACCTATGTGCACCCGCTCTACCAACTGAGCTAACCGGCCACACTTTCTGCTTTTCTTTAACTCAAAAATAGCGCCAAAAACGTCAGAAAATGCTACAAAACTTTTGAAAAGAGACCAAAGCATTTAAAAGAAATATGTGACAAAAACATCCAAAATGTTAACGTTTAATTTTGACATGGGAGGACAACACAAGGGTTAAAAAAAAGTGTCTGTAGTCCAGCAGCTCAGAAGAAGTTGTCATTGAAGCGCCCTCTTTTTTGGTGGTATAATAGCGGATGAGATTAGTGATTCTGGGAGGATTGAACCCATTTGACTCGCGCTCGTCTCGCTCCTAAAGGCCAAACTCTGTGAAAAGTCCTCACGCTTCATCAGATGTGGCGTGAGCCAAATGTCACGGCGGCGCCTTGGCGCTGCAGAGAGTTAGTGATGATATTTATGGCAGTTAGTTGGTCCGTTGTTTTTTTGTTTTTTTTATTGGTTACGTTTTTATTTGTTGTGTGCTGTTTCTGTTCTTTTACATATTCAAAATGAACACTTTCAGTCAATCAACAAGTGGTCGTTGGTCTGAAAAAGTTTTGAGAAACACGGTTAAAGGCAGCCATGCAAGGCACACACACACACACACACACACACACACACACAGACAGACACACACACACACACACACACACACAGACAGACACACATCCTAATAAAGTTGAGACAGACTCAACTTTTGGAGATCATAGTTTGTGTTTTCACATGGATCACTTGTCTTGCACTGTAAACATACAAATAAAAAATAAAAAAGCAAGCAAACATGCGGCGGGGGCCAGTCATGTAACAGAGATCAGACTTGTGGGGGTGTCTTGAGATGGTGTGAGAGTCCCGTACAGGAAACAGGAAACGGGAAACATCACTGCCTCTATCTCTGCCACGAGGAAGTTTTAAAACACCAAACACAAGCTCTGAACTGTCCTCAGTCCCTCCGTCTCTTTTCTTTCTCTCTTTCCCGGGAAATGAGGCTGCCTTCAAGTGCGCTCGGAAACGTCATTATAAAAGCTTATCTTATTTTCTATCTAGACGTTTTGATCAGAAGGATGAATTTGAACTGGCAAACGCAGCATGCTGAACAAAGAAAAAAGCTGCAGACTGTTTTGCATTTGAGTGATTTATTGAAAATAGCGATGTCCTTTTTACACCTTTAAGACGTTCGCCGTGGGCAGTTTGCTGAAATGTCAGGCAGCGAAGAGAGAGAGAAGAAACCGCTTCTTCAGTCCGCAGCTTTTTCATTTTTAATTTCCTTCGATCGTACTTTGACTCCAACCTTTGGGAAGAACCTTTTACGGATCTTTTTTCTTAAATGTCTTTAAATTTAAGTCCCACCCAGAGTCTTATCTCGACGGCAAGTACGTAACGTAACGTTTTTAGGAAACACACTTATTTGCCTTGTTGAGTCCAGACTGATACTCTCAGGAACAGGGCCTGACATTTTGTCGCCTTTTTTGAACGTGTTTCTCTCCTTTTTCCGGCGTTTTTGTCGCTTCATGTTATTTCAACAGGAAGTACATGTGTTGTGTCCGTGACTGATTTCTTCTTACTGTCTTTCTGTCTCTGTTGTGTGTCCTCAGGTGTTTATAGTATTTGTTGTGTGTCCTCAGGTGTTTATAGTATTTGTTGTGTGTCCTCATGTGTTGATTGTATTGGTTGTGTGTCCTCATGTGTTGATTGTATTTGTTGTGTGTCTCATGTCATTGTTGTGTTTATATATTTGTTGTGTGTCCTCAGTGATTTTATGTGGTATTTGTTGTGTGTCCTCATGTGTTGATTGTATTTGTTGTGTGTCCTCAGGTGGAATCTGTATCGCTCAGTCTCTGAAGATCCCTCACCACCACAAACCGTCCGACTTCGATAAAATCATCCGTCTGCTGCTGGACACGCGCTACGCCCGGGCCGTCATCCTCTTCGCCTCCGACGAGGATATCAGGTCAACTATAAGACACTCTTTATTTATTTGTATATATATATAATAATAATAATAATAATAATAATAATAATAATAATAATAATAGAATTAATTGCAGCTTTTCATGACCATACATATATATATATATATATATATATATATATATATATATATATATATATATATGTATATATGTATATATATATATATATATATATATATGTATATGTATATATGTATATATATATATATATATATATATATATGTATATGTATAGGTTAATATAAAGGATGATGAAAATGTTCAAACACACACACACACACGCACCCACACACATACACACACACACACAGGCACGCACGCACAAACACACACATTCACGTATGCACAAATGCACGCACACACACACACACACACACACACACAGACACACGCACACACAGAGACACACTCACACACACGCACACAAACACACAGAAAGACCCATCCACACACACACACAGACACACACACACACACACACACAATTAGTGTCAGTTTACTGAAGATATTTTGTGTGTTTGGATGATCCAGGGGTATCTTGAATGCCAGTAAGCGAGCGGACCAGGTGGGTCACTTCCTCTGGATCGGCTCGGACAGCTGGGGCGCCAAAAACAGTCCGATCATCCAGCTGGAGGACGCCGCCGTGGGCGCCGTCACCATCCTGCCCAAGAGAGCCACCATCAGCGGTACGTTCACTCGCCAAGCTTCAGATTCATGTCTCTTTATTTAACTCTCAGAGAACAGAGCTCCCACCACCACGCTACGTAACCTCCGGTCCAAAACGGGCTCATAACTCAATATGATGGAACTGAAGGACAGACTTGATTGCAAACAGCCCTTTTGCAACGAGCACAATGCAACTTTTAACTGCCATTATTTCTACCGTATGTCAGAATGTGCTGGCTCATTCGTTCTTTTCCTTTCCTTGCTTTTCTTTCCTGCGTTGCGTTCACACGTCCGTGTTCCTGTGATCTCTGGAGCTGACTGAGCACAAAGCTGAAAAACTCAATCATCACTGAGAACATTCACTCCCGTTTTGTGGTTTTCTGTGAGACAAGATTCTTTTGATAATGATTATATATCATCAGCAGCAGCAGCAGCACTCCTGCAGGGATTTCATTAAACTTTTTATTCCATGAAGCAGTTCTTGCACAGAACTGAAACACATCTTTATTTGGTTTGGTATACTTACAGTATTTATAGAGCACATTTCAGATCTGAGTCATGTAATCAAGTCATTTATTTAGTTTTGATGCTCACATTGATTTTACATGCACATGGGACTGCTGGGATTGTCGCGAGTAATGAAAATGCAATAGGGGGCCCCGGGTGTCAATCAATGTCTTCCAGTGATGCGGGCCCCTGATTGGCTACCTGCCAATGTGGCAGGTAGATTGACAGTGTTACCCGCCAATTGCAAAATTCACCCGCATTTGGCTGGTGGTCGGGTGTTAATTTCAGGCCCTGTTCCTGAGAGTATCAGTCTGGACTCAACAAGGCAAATAAGTGTGTTTCCTAAAATGCTGAACTCTTCCTTAAAAGTGTGTGTAAACGTGATGACGTGAAGCCTTGGCTTTCTGCTGCAGAAACGATGAATGTTTAGCTGTTAAAAAACCTCGCTGATCGTGTCGCCAATGTTTTGTTGTTACATCCATTTCTTCCTGTTTCGCCACCTTATATTGAACATAGTTCTCAGACGTGCGGTGCACTTTGAGAAGAAGGAGCCCTGCCAGGAGAGCAGTCTAACCTTGGACTAATAACCACTGTTCCCTTCGCTCCGTGAAACCTTTTGTGCCCTCGTTTCTGACATATGATTTATGGAAACGGAGGTTTTCTGGGCATAAAGACGGTAGTAGAGAACAGCGAGGTGTGACGGGCGTTCTGGGTAATGCAGGTACGAGGGCAGCGGTGGGGGGGGGGGGGTGAAACACAAAGGTGATAGTGAGAGGAAGTTTGGCTTTATGATTAACCTGCTGCCTCGACCCTCCCACTCTCTGACACAGTTTAGTGTGTGTGTGTTTGTGTGTGTGGGCAGATTATGCGATTAATGAAAATAAATCTTTATAAGTCTACCTTTTCGGAAAGGTAGACACATTTCCAAGGCTGTTGACTTTTGAAGGAAAAAGAGAACCGAGGGTTAAACTCTGTTTAAACATTTGCTATTGCATTTGGAAATGTACTGCAGTCACTCAGGTGTCTGTTTGCTTCGATGGCACACAGTTTATTTCTGCTCTGTTCAGGAAAGAGCAATATTTAGCTGCAGAGGACAAATGACACATTTATATACAGTAATCTCCTACCAATCCCCCGGAGGAGGAGATGCAACGCGAGCCAAAGCAGTTTACAGAAACACAGAGACATGAAATATGATACTGATGTTTTCCAATCTGACACAGAGAGTTTTAAATGAATCTGTTCAAGCAAACGACCATCTCCAGAGTGTGACACGGCTGTACATTAGAAGTGATGCTGCTTTATTAGAGATGAGTTATCACGCACCGCTGCTCTGCAGTCACCATCTCTGTTATTTCTCTGTGGATCCTGGAGCATAATGTAGCATCAGCCAGTGTGTTAGAGAAGCTGTGATATATGTAGGGCAACCAGTGAGATTCACATTTAACATGGCAACTCTCTGGGTTGTTTGCATTTCTTTAAACCAATCCCATTCATCTTGGGTGGCGCTAAGCAGGCCTGCCTTTTTGAAACATCCACATTTTCTACAACACTTGACATTTTCAGCGTGTAGCTCGCTAGCTCAAAGTTTGTTGTTGTTTCCCTAAAGAGAACGGAGTGGGAATGTTCTGCTGTA
Source organism: Perca fluviatilis (assembly GCF_010015445.1). Classification (NCBI taxonomy): domain Eukaryota; kingdom Metazoa; phylum Chordata; class Actinopteri; order Perciformes; family Percidae; genus Perca; species Perca fluviatilis. Next base: position 44,006,240 of record NC_053115.1, read on the forward strand.
GAGTTAGACTACCCTGTGTGGCCCTGTATCTGGCCCGGTGTGGCCCTGTATCTGGCCCTGTGTGGCCCTGTATCTAGCCCTGTATGTGGCCCTGTATCTGGCCCTGTGTGACCCTGTATCTGGCCCTGTATGTGGCCCTGTATCTGGCCCTGTGTGGCCCTGTATCTGGCCCTGTGTGGCCCTGTATCTGGCACTGTGTGGTCCTGTATCTGGCCCTGTTTGGCACTGGCCCTGGATCTTGCCCTGTGTGGCCCTGTGTGTTTGGCCCTGTGTGGCCCTGTATCTGTCGTTGTGTGGCCCTGTATCTGGCACTGTGTGGCCCTGTATCTGGCTCTAGATCTGGCCCTGTGTGGCCCTGTTTGGCTCTGTATCTGGCTCTAGATCTGGCCCTGTATGGGCCTGTTTGGCCCCAGTTGCAGCTTGTCTGGATGGCTGTTTCCTGGAGGAAGTCTGTAATCTGGTGGGAATGCTCTCTGGCAGCCTGTCACAGAGACTGAACACTAAGAGATGGGAGGAGGAGACACTGATCATACTAAGAGATGGGAGGAGGAGACACTGATCATACTAAGAGACGGGAGGAGGAGACACTGATCATACTAAGAGATGGGAGGAGGAGACACTGATCATGCTAAGAGATGGGAGGAGGAGACACTGATCATACTAAGAGATGGGAGGAGGAGACACTGATCATACTAAGAGATGGGAGGAGGAGACACTGATCATACTAAGAGACGGGAGGAGGAGACACTGATCATACTAAGAGACGGGAGGAGGAGACACTGATCATACTAAGAGATGGGAGGAGGAGACACTGATCATACTAAGAGACGGGAGGAGGAGACACTGATCATACTAAGAGACGGGAGGAGGAGACACTGATCATACTAAGAGCCGGGAGGAGGAGACACTGATCATAACTAAGAGATGGGAGGAGGAGACACTGATCATACTAAGAGATGGGAGGAGGAGACACTGATCATACTAAGAGATGGGAGGAGGAGACACTGATCATACTAAGAGATGGGAGGAGGAGACACTGATCATACTAAGAGACGGGAGGAGGAGACACTGATCATACTAAGAGACGGGAGGAGGAGACACTGATCATACTAAGAGATGGGAGGAGGAGACACTGATCATACTAAGAGATGGGAGGAGGAGACACTGATCATACTAAGAGATGGGAGGAGGAGACACTGATCATACTAAGAGATGGGAGGAGGAGACACTGATCATACTAAGAGATGGGAGGAGGAGACACTGATCATACTAAGAGCGGGAGGAGGAGACACTGATCATACTAAGAGATGGGAGGAGGGAAGCTGATCATACTAAGAGACGGGAGGAGGAGACACTGATCATACTAAGAGACGGGAGGAGGAGACACTGATCATACTAAGAGATGGGAGGAGGAGACACTGATCATACTAAGAGATGGGAGGAGGAGACACTGATCATACTAAGAGATGGGAGGAGGAGACACTGATCATACTAAGAGACGGGAGGAGGAGACACTGATCATACTAAGAGATGGGAGGAGGAGACACTGATCATACTAAGAGATGGGAGGAGGAGACACTGATCATACTAAGAGATGGGAGGAGGAGACACTGATCATACTAAGAGACGGGAGGAGGGGAGACTGATCATACTAAGAGATGGGAGGAGGAGACACTGATCATACTAAGAGATGGGAGGAGGAGACACTGATCATACTAAGAGATGGGGGGAGGAGACACTGATCATACTAAGAGACGGGAGGAGGGGAGACTGATCATACTAAGAGATGGGGAGGAGGAGACACTGATCATACTAAGAGATGGGAGGAGGGGAGACTGATCATACTAAGAGACGGGAGGAGGGGAGACTGATCATACTAAGAGACGGGAGGAGGGGAGACTGATCATACTAAGAGATGGGAGGAGGAGACACTGATCATACTAAGAGATGGGAGGAGGAGACACTGATCATACTAAGAGATGGGAGGAGGAGACACTGATCATACTAAGAGATGGGAGGAGGAGACACTGATCATACTAAGAGATGGGAGGAGGAGACACTGATCATGCTAAGAGATGGGAGGAGGAGACACTGATCATACTAAGAGATGGGAGGAGGAGACACTGATCATACTAAGAGACGGGAGGAGGAGACACTGATCATACTAAGAGACGGGAGGAGGGGAGACTGATCATGCCAAGCATCCTTTCTCCTGCTTCACACCATCTTTTTCTATCAAAATCATCATCTTTAATTTCTTTTTCTTCCATTAACTGTCACTTGTTCAGCCAGCCTTGGTACTTTACCTTCCTCTGACTCTAAAGCTCCTCCATCCAGTCTGCTCCCCTCTGGCCACGTAGTCTTTCTTTATCACAAAAGAAGTAAATATATATAAATAACTAATATAATAAAAACAAAATAGTTGTCAAATCATTTAACAGTTGACAACTAAGCGATTAATCTTTGCAGCTTTAATCTCCACAGAGTTAATGTCACTATAGGAAAGAAGAGGGGAGGAAGGAAGAGGGGAGGGAAGAAGAGAGGAGGAAAGAAGAGGGAAGGAAAGAAGAGGGAAGGAAAGAAGAGGGGAGAAAAGAAGAGGGGAGGAAGGGAGAGTAAAATACTATAAAATATAAAGTTGCCACCACATTTTGATTGTTCTGTTCATGTGAGTAAATCTTCTGCCTCCTAAGAAACATTTCATCACTTGTTTGTTTCTGTCACCTCACACGCGTCCCTTTTCTTCTCAAACTAAGGATTAGTCTTATCTTAAATAAGGGCATTAAATTATTTCCTCCAGTAGTTTTCTCCACTCAAGGCACAGCTAAATAAGGGCCAGTAATTGGCTTTTTGCTCTTGTTTACTGGCTCTGAACCCACCAGCAGTTTTGGCTGTTAGTTTTATTTTTGGCCATTAGAGTCGGAGCTTGGCTCCCGCTTTCGCTGTGACCCCTCACGGCTTCTGTTTGTTTGGCTTCTTGTTAGTTTGTGGGACTATTCTGCCCAGCAGAGAAGAACTGTGATCCACAGGAGACATATTATCTAGGGTACCAAGGGCGTAGGATTTCTTTCAACACATTATAACCAAGGGGTCTGGGTCCTCCGCGCTGACAACAGCCCTGATATCTCCATCACCAAATCCACCAGACTCCATGTAAATAATCAGGACTTTTAGCGTGTATAGAGCCAGCATATCTCCACCAGACTCCATGTAAATAATCAGGACTTTTAGCGTGTATAGAGCCAGCATATCTCCACCAGACTCCATGTAAATAATCAGGACTTTTAGTGTGTATAGAGCCAGCATATTTCCACATATAAATGTGGAAAAAAGTCTTGTGACCCTCCCAGAGTGCAGAGTCATACAGACCCTGTAACCTTTAACTGCCCCGAGCAAACACCACATTCACCAGCAGACATACGCGATGTGACACGTGTTTGGAAAGCACATATTTTCTCAGCGCGGTTAAAATGAACTGTGACCTAAAGTTTGCCATCCACACACAGCCGTTAGCCTGTGTGTGTGTGTGTGTGTGAGAGAGATCTGGTGTGGAGGGGGGAGGGGAGCCTGAAGAAGAAAACTTCCCTTAGGTGCATTATAAAGGAGAACTTCAGCCTCTTAATTCAATTGGCCGTGGGTGGAAATGTTTCATCATCGCCCCATTAGCAAAGGAAATCTCCGAGGTGCTACAGATCGCTGTTCGCTCACTTTCAGAGACAGTGTTTGTGTTAAAACGTAAATAAAATGAGAAGGAAATGCCCCCCCGAGTATCATTTTAAAGACCCTACAACAACCCCGTTGAAACATTTGTCGCTCGACTTCAGCAGCTACGTGGTTGGGATTCCTGCACTTTGTTCACCTTTTTGTGTTTTCCTCTGTAGCGTGTAACACATGCACACACACCCTGACAGATGAATCACACACCCTGCAGCGACAAATACTCTGAAAACAAAAATAACTACAGTGTGATACACTTGTAGATTCCCACAAACGCTTCACAAAACCTCTGAGCAACATTTGGATCTTTGCACAACTCTCGTCTCTCCTCCTGTGTGTGTGTGTGTGTGTGTGTGTGTGTGTGTGTGTGTGTGTGTGTGTGTGTGTGTGTGTGTGTGTGACATTTTTCGTGCGATAAATTTGCACGTCAATATATTCTTCCGAAACGTTGTTTTTGTCTTTTGTACTTCCACAAAAAAACAAAAAAATATATTACGTTGTGATTTCGCTTTCGCTAAAAAGACGTCAACCAATCACGTTTATTCATTTATTATGAGGATCATAATACAACAACACAGCCGGCAAACTTTCACACTTCTGAACTCCTTTCAACCTTGACATTTCAGAGAGAAATATTGTACTTTAGTTACTCCACTACATTCATCTGTTCCAGCTTTAGTTACTAGTTCCTTTACACATTCAGATTCCTGCACACAGAACACATGTAGTTTCTAAAATCTGATGTTTGATTCTAAAGTAAACTAGCCGACTATATAACGGCTACATGTCACGCTGAGATGATGAGACCATTAAACACACAACTGGTTGGATCCTTTACACACACTACAATGGCACTTTAACTACATTTTCCTGATGATACCTACACACGTTTACTGAAGGAACATTTTCACTGCAGGACTTTAACTGTAACAGAGAATTTATACAGTGTGGTATTAGTACTTTTAGTGCAGTAATCTGAATACTTCGTCCATCGCTGTACAACAGAATGAAAGCTATAGCCACATGCAGCGAGCAGCAATCATGTTGTAGCAGGGATTTAATGACACACACACACACACACACACACACACACACACAGACACACACACACAGACACACACACACCTCCCTCCCTGTGCCCTGCAGGTGAGAGAGCAGGTCGCTGCAGAGCCGTGATAACTGCACGCACGTCACAGCCTATTATGGGATGATGGCGTCACGCTCGGCGAATATCGCCGCCGCCCAGGAGTGACCTCGCCTCACAAGGTCTCTCGTCTGCGTGAAACTGCACTCTGGCTCCCGGATCTGAAGCTCTGAGCGAGTCGTTGCTGCAGGAAAACAGACAGAAAGAAAGAAAGTGTTAGAAGGTCACCAGAGAGTCCGAGTCAGACCTCGGGTGAGTCAAGGCAAAGACTCAAAGTCACCTGAAGGTGTAGATGCTGAGTCACTCTTATGTTTCTACTGGAAACCACTGATTTCAATCAATTTGATTCCGATTTATTGTGGATTTGGGATATTTCATGTTACGACCCCACCTCTGCAGTGCAGGGGAGGTTCCTCCTGCAGGCAGAGGGTCGTTAGTGATCGGAGCCACCTGGGCTCTTCTCTCTCTCTCTCCCTCTCTGCTCCTCCAGGTATGATCCTGTTTTGTTTGTTCCTTTATAGTTTTATTTAGTTTCCACTCAGTCATTTACACACATACAGATTTACTCACCCATGCACTTTACATGCACCTTACATTATGACATTCTCACACCTCATTCCTTTTTCTTTGTTTAAAGTTAATGTTTTGGTTTACAATAAAGTATCTTTTTGATTGGCCTATACTTGTTGTTGGTGTCCCCTCCTTTTTTGCCACAGGCTGTGAGCCGGTTTGTGACAAGTCGGGGCTTGTCTTTAAGTTAAAGTTAATTATACTTTAGTCTTGCTTTAGTATTTTAGTTTACTTTGACACTTTTCCATAGTTGGTGAAAGTTTTGTCTAGACTGTTTTTGTTTTGTCATTTATTCGTTCAGTTACTTGTAGTTTGATTATTGTTTTGTAGCTAATTTGGGGTTAGTAGGTTTGTTAGTTTAGTTCAGATTGCTAAACTTTTGTTTGAGGGGATGCTTCGGTATGGCCAATATTATTGGAGAGAGCATTGAGAGCCATGTGTTCCTTTTGTTTAGTTAGTTTATAGCTAAATTTGGTTAGCAAGTCACTCTGGGCCTGTTCTGGGTTTTGTTTAGGTGGGAGTCCTCTCCTGTTGAGGCTTATCAGCGAGTGTCCATAGGAGGCTCGTGGTGTTTTTGTTTTAGGTGGCAGTGAACGTGGGTAGAGCTTCCCTTTTCCTTTTCCCTACATCGGCTCGGGAGCACCTCCGTGGATGTGGGGAGGCCGCCAGGTTTTGGTTGTCTTTTTCCACTCCGCTGGTTTTGTGTGCATAAAATCCCACCACATGTGACTGCACGAAGACCAGGGGCTAGTTAGTTGTTTTTGGAGGATAGTGGGGTGGGGCTCCTGTCCTTAAACCCAGACTGGCAGCGGGTGAGTTGTGTATATTTTTTTTCTCTTTTTCAGCATTTGTAATAGTTGTATTGGTGGAGGAAGATGTCTTCTATTTTGAGTGGTTTTTTTCAGGCTCCTTCAGAGGTAGCTTTAGAGTTGTGTACTAAGGAGCAGTTAATTGAAATTGCTGACCATTATCAGATTGAGATTGCTGATAAAAAACTTAAAGAGACTGTTAAGGCTAGATTACAGCAGGGTCTTAGGGAAGCAGGTGTTCTTTTGGGTCAGTCTGCTAGTAGTGAGGGTGCAAGTTTTCAGTCTAGCCCTTCATTAACTTTTGAACAGCAGAGGGAGTTGTTGCAAATGCAGTTAGAAATAGCGCGATTGCAAAATGTCAATAGACCAGAAGGAGTACCACAGTTTGATGTTTCACAGAGTCTTCGTTTGTTGCCTAAATTTGATGAGTCAGATCCGGATACGTACTTTACTTTATTTGAGCATATTGAGGGAGCTAAAGCTTTGTCAGATTTGGACTTGACTATGTTGTTGCAATGTGCACTTACAGGAAAAGCATGTGAGGCTTTTTCAGCACTGAGTGTAGCTGATAGTAAAGTTTTTGCTAAAGTTAAATCAGCAGTTCTGAAGGTCTACGAGCTTGTGCCGGAGGCATATCGTCAGCGCTTTTGTTATAGGGAAAAGCTAGATTCACAAACCAATTCTGAGTTTGTTCGAGATTTGACTTCTGCATTTAATCGTTGGTGCACTGCTTCTGAAGTTAGTACTTTTGAGGGTCTGTCTAACTTGATTGTGTTAGAACAGTTCAAAGATTCTGTGTCGGACCAGGTTGCTACATACCAGGGCTGTAGTCAAGACCACCTTTGTCGAGTCCAAGACAAGTCCAAGACCACGACTAGTCGAGTCCAAGTCAAGACCAAGTCCAGAGAGGTTCGAGTCCAAGACAAGACCGAGTCCAAAAAGGTCCGAGTCAGCACCGAGTCCAGGACAGGAAAAAAAAAGTCTAATGCGTCCATGACATTATCAGTCATTTGGGGTTATTATTTGTTGATTTAAAAGCAAAAACAGTGTCACAACACCCAGGATTTTTAAGTAAAGACATTCCCCTTGATATCATATATTCTAATCTAAAGAAAACAGAATGATGATATATGGTGATACCTCATAATAACAGTGTTAGATGTATGTAATCAATGTATTCTGCAAATATCTTTATGTAAAAAGAAAAATAGATTACAATCCAAATATAAAAACATAATGGAATGTATTGAAGTAAGGCTAACAGGCATTCTGTATTGCTTTCAAATATTTATTCTCCTTTGGATGGACTTTTCTAATTATATCTGAGTCAGCACACATAGACTAGGAATCATTTACTCTCCCCTCCTGTTTTGCTCTTTTGTTGTTAATGTAGGCCTATTAATAAACCCCTGGACTGTAATATTTCAGATGTGTTTGAGCAATGTCCAAAACTTTGTGCACACTCAAAATACAGTATATCTGTGTTCTCTGTGATTTGGAGGAGTCGTGATTTTGAGAAAAATAAAGTTATAATAGGCTATTACAAGAATAAAGTCACTGTATTTCAGAAATCTACCTGCACCATAGTCTGCTGTGCATTAAGTGATTGCTGTAGATCTCAGACCTTCTGACAGACACAGAGCCCTGTTTGGGTGTCTGAATGAGACAAAGAGTTTAGCTAGAGAAGTGGCCGTACGCTGCTCTACATCGGTGGTGGAAAACCGAATCTACTGCAGAAATACACGGAGCACAAACGCAACACATCTACCGCAGCATGTCAACAGTAGAGCGCATCCGTTATAACCTGAGGCTGCGCTGCATTTTACAGAGAGGACACTAACGCACAGGTCTGCTTCAGAGCTCCGTGTGGTTGAGTCTGAACCATAGACTGGAAACGTCACGTCACAGGAACTTTAAACTAAATCAGTAGTATTGCACTCCTTAACTTTGTGTTGATGGCATCAATGTATTACACTGATTTGGCTAGGATTCCTCCGAAAACTTCACCCGGCTTTAACAGCTTTCCTCACGGAGAGACGGTTGCTAGTATTCGCCTCGGAAAAATAAACTGGACAAAGTTACATTCGGGACTACACTCAAAACATTCGGGGCTGAAGCCCCGGCAAAATCGGCTGACGCCGCTCCTCCTAAAACCGGGACATTTTAGCGTCCCGACAGGCTTTTGTCGGGACTCGGGACATTAACTTCAAAATCGGGACTGTCCCGGTCAAACCGGGACATATGGTCACCCTAATTATGTTCCTAGTAAACAAACATAGGTAGCGGCGAAAATGTTATATGGGAACATAGTAAAGAGTAAAGACACCTGGATTCGGTCAAGACCAAAAGCCATATTTGGCAAGACCAGTAGCCAAGACCGAGACAAGTCCAAGTCCCAATACCAGCGAGTCCGAGACAAGTCCGAGACCATAGAAAAACGGACTCGAGTCCGGACTCAAGTCCAAGACCGGACTCGAGTACTACAGCCCTGCTACATACATTAATGAACGTAAAGTTAAGTCTCCAAGTGATGCAGCAGTTCTTGCAGATGAGTACAGGTTAACACATAAAAGCCATTTTGTGACAAAACAGTGACATGTACTATAAAAATAACTTTACTCCTGGGACTAGTAGGTCATCTTTTTCTGGAGCTTTGTTTCAAAGGCCTCAGCAGAAGTTTGGTTGTGGGGGACCTACAGCACTGGTTAAGGCTAATACCTGTCACTACTGTTTAGTTGAAGGACATTGGAAGGAAGATTGTCCTCTACTTCAATCAAAAAAGTTAGGTCAAGCTAAACCTGCTGTGATGGCAGTTCCTGTTACAGCCGCTGACCACCAGGATGAGTTTTCTCAGCCAATAGTTGAGTTTGGTTCCGAGTCTTCCAAAGGTGATTTTTCAGCCTTTATTTCAGATGGTGTAGTGTCTTTGGTAGATGGCAACCACAATGTTCCAATTAAGATCTTAAGAGACACTGGAGCTTTAGATTCTTTTCTTTTGGAATCTGTTTTGCCGTTCTCCAAGGAGTCTGATACTGGCAGTTGTGTAGTGATACGTGGCATGGGATTAGTTCCATTCTTTTGAAGATATGAAAGAGATTTTACAGTTGTACAAGGTTCCTTCTAACTTTATTAAAAGTTAAAGGTTTGCATTAAGCAAAGCAGTTAGAGTCACGGGGCCCTATTTTAACGATCTAAGAGCACGGCGTGAAGCGCCTGGAGCAGGTGTGTTTAAGGCGTGTCCAAATCCACTTTAGTAAGATCAGCACGCCCAGAATGCACCTGAACACACCTCCCTGTAAGACCAGCACGCCCATGGGCCACAGATGGGCACAGGTGCATTTGCTATTTAAACGACACAGGCGCTGGATGGGAAATTGAGTCTTAAAGGTCCCATGGCATGAAAAATTTACTTTATGCGGTTTTTTAACATTAATATGCGTTCCCCCAGCCTGCCTATGGTCCCCCAGTGGCTAGAAATGGTGATAGGTGTAAACCGAGCCCTGGGTATCTTGCTCTGCCTTTGAGAAAATGAAAGCTCAGATGGGCGAATCTGGAATCTCCCCCTTATGAGGTCATAAGGGGCAAGGTTACCTCCCCTTTCTCTGCTTTGCCCGCCCAGAGCATTTGGCCCACCCATGACAAAGAGAGACATCACGGCTTGCAAACAAGCACAGCACGGTAGTTGGTCAAGTGCATGGAAGGGAGGGGGAGGGGACAGGATGAGGAGGAGGGAGGGGCGAGCTAGCCTCCGTTTTGTTTATCGGTTATAGGTAACAATCTAAATCAAAAAATAATAATAAAACCATCTCCATTTGCTTACTGTATGTTTGTTTTTCTGCCTTATTATTTCTTATATGAATTGAATGTTGGGATGTGTCACCACTGTAAACCACACAAAAGTGGGTTTAAAATATTGATTTTGTTCAGTTTCCCTCTGCTGGAATCCACATTTCTCTCAGATAAGTTGTCAACGGAGACTTTGATGGGTCGAGACCGAGACTTTGAGGTTTTCAGACTGATACTTTGGGTTTAGACTGGGACTTTGAGAAGTTGAGACCGAGGTTTTGAGGGGTCGAGACCGAGACTTTGAGGGGTCGAGACCGAGACTTTGTGGGGTCGAGACCGAGACTTTGATAGGTCGAGACCGAGACTTTGTGGGGTCGAGACCGAGACTTTGATGGGTCGAGACCGAGACTTTGTGGGGTCGAGACCGAGACTTTGATAGGTCGAGACGAGACTTTGAGGTTTTCAGACTGAGACTTTGGGTTTAGACTTGGACTTTGAGGGGTCGAGACCGAGACTGTCAACGGAGCTGAAGTTCCAAGTTCAGATTTTTAAAGTGTTTATTTGTTGCTGTTTATTTCACAGTTAAGAGCATTACTCTCTCCTGACAGAAGAGAGACAGGAAGGTGGCACTTAGAGAGACGAGAGGAGCCAATTAATGGCGTCATTTAAAAGGAGTTTTACTGTGTGTGTGTGTGTGTGTGTGTGTGTGTGTGTGTGTGTGTGTGTGTGTGTGTGTGTGTGTGTGTGTGTGTGTGTGTGTGTGAGAGAGAGAGTTCAGAGGAGACTCCTCCTGGTTCCCTTCAGAAACTACTTCATTATGCATGTGCTGCAATTATCTGTCGACTGTGAGGAAATGCACCGAGCCAAATTACTCTCTGATTAGTGGTTGCAATCACAGAGTCGGTGTGGAGACACACAGCTGACGTCTCAGTAGCCCTCTCAGTGTGCAGGATGGGAATACTTCTTTCTTCTGCTCGTACTTTATCCTGTTCTCTCGCAGATGGAAATAAACTTTCAGGGTTGTTGTGTTTTTTTAATTCAGTTTCTTCCTCTCCTCTTTCTGATCGTCTAGTCTGATACTGTGTTGCTGTCTGTTGCACTACAATAAACCAATCAATGTTGATGTTTATCAGAAAGGAAGAAATTTACATCAAGAGTCTAACTTTTAGACTCCATTTACCGTTATTTGTCGTAGTCAAGACCACCTAAAGCGAGACCAGCGTGTATATATTGGGGGGTTGAGACTGAGACAAGACAGAGACTTTGAAGGGTTGAGACGGAGATTTTCGATACCGGTGCTTTTAAAACATAGACATACAATTTAAAAGAAACGCAACAAATTAAATGTAGTTTGATATTACTTCATATGTCTTCATACAAAAATAAAAACTTTTGCAACTAAAAACTGCAAAAGTGCCAAGCTTTGGCCAGCTTTCAAATAATTTAATTCAAGTATAAAACTGTTAAATAAAAAAAGCTTTTACATTTAGCTTTAAAGTGCTGTACTCAGATCAAACAAAAAATACTGCTAAATGTGGTTTAAGGAGTACTTCAGCTACCAGGTTGACTGTTGAAATGTGAACTCGACTGGGCACATTGAACTTCTTAAAATTAGGCCCTTTCTTTTTAGAACTGTGGCAACTACAGTCCATTTAACAGAACTTTTGTGATGTGTCAGAATCACATAATGGATACACATTTAGGTGTGTGTGTGTGTGTGTGTGTGTGTGTGTGTGTGTGTGTGTGTGTGTGTGTGTGTGTGTGTGTGTGTGTGTGTGTGTGTGTGTAACCAGTTCATAGTCTCACTTACTGGAATCTGTACATTCTTTTGCAGAAACAGAAGCTGGTCTACGTGTTTTGGAATGAGCATGTTCTGCTGTGCAGTTACTACAGTGCCTTGCGAAAGTATTTGGCCCCCTTGAACTTTTCGACCTTTTGCCACATTTCAGGCTTCAAACATAAAGATATAAAACTGTAATTTTTTGTGAAGAATCAACAACAAGTGGAACTTCCGGTACATGAAAGGATGTAGACGTGTTTAGTCAGTGCTCCTCTCCGCTACTCACAAAATCTTCTTCGTACTGCGTCTCTTTTTGTTCACAAACCCGCAACTGTGTGTGTATACACCTCCCTAAGAACTCGTTCAAATTGGGAGTCCAAAATGCCGAAGCCGAACGTCTCCAGCAAAGCCAAATCCGCCTGTGTTCAGGCTACTGGAGCTGGAGCTAGCACCAGCGATAGCTGCGATCCTGCTAACCATTCTCCCACCAGGCCGGACATGCCTCCAGATAAAACTTATATGTGTAAGGAGCTGTGCAAAGAGGTGTCCGTGTCAGTCCTGCGCTGCATTAATGAACGTTTCGATGCCTTTGAGGCTAAGTTACAGTCACTTGCAACTTTGCAGGCCGAACTGCAAGCCCGTGTGGCTAACCAGGAACAAGCTACTGGCGACCTTGACGTCCGCATGTTAGCGCTTGAAGCTAAATACACTGAGCTGGCGGGGCGCAACACCCAACTCCATACCAAGGTGCTTGACCTGGAGGCCCGCTCCCGGAGGCATAACATCAAAATTGTGGGGATACAAGAGGGTGAGGAGGAAGGTAAACCCACTGAATTCGTCTCCAAGCTGCTCAGTGACACGCATTTTCCGCATCCAGTTAAAATTGACCGGGCTCACCGCTCTCTCCAGCCGAAGCCGGCCACCGGCGCCAGACCGCGTACCATCCTGGCGCGCATCCATCACTTTCAGGAGAAGGAGTTGATTCTTCGCCTGTGCAGGCAACAGTCCATGGAGTATAAGGGAGGTAAGGTCCTTATCTTCCCGGACTACACCAGCGAGGTCATGGCTCAGCGCCGCGCCTTCAGAGAAGTGCAACGGGCCCTGCGCGATGAAGGAATAAAACACACACTGCGATACCCGGCCAAGCTCTATGTTTACCCCCGAGACGGTGGGGCGCCCAAGATCTTCGGGGACCCGAAGGAGGCGGCAAAGTCCCTGGAAAGGAATAATGGACGATCCACACACTGACGTTTCCCATTTAATTCACGGTTGCGCCCAGGTGAGGCAACTATATTTGTTCAAAGCAGCTATAGCTGCTCGTTTTGTTTTATATACACTATATTACAACGACCCACTTTGAACTGCTGCCATGTTCATACAGCCTGAGGTGCTGATACTGCTCATATTTTCACTACTTTGACTGTTCTGTATCGCGGTATCATATAGTTTGTTACTACAACGTCGCGGAGGGGGAGTGCTAGTGGTAATATTCCAGTTATCTGCCCAGTAGCTCCTTACGAGATGAATACGGGATGCTATGTGCCAGGTTTGGGGAGGCACAAGGCGGGGTGGGAGGGGAGGGATGTTGTTGTTGTTCTCTTTTTCCTTTTTCTTTCTTGTTTTTCGCTATTTTTCATATGGTCAGTAGGCTACTTACACTACTTGGTAGTAAGGGACGCACTTGTCAAGTGGAAGGGGCAATATTTCTGTGAAATTATTTGCTGTTGATGGACAGACATGAGCTTTAATGTGAATGGGTTAAATGGACCTGTTAAACGAAAAAGAGTTTTAAAGTGCCCATATTATGAAAAAATCACTTTTTCTGGGATTTGGGATGTTCTTTTGTGTCTCTGGTGCTTCCACACACATACAAACTTTGAAAAAAATCCATCCATGCTGTTTTGAGTGAGATACAGTTTCTGAATGTGTCCTGCCTTCAGTCTCCTAGTGAGCTGTTCAAAATCGGCTCGGACTGTGACGTCACAGTCCGAAATGAGCTGGCTAACCACAACCGTTAGCTCGTTAGCATGCTAACCGTTAGCATTAGCATGCTAATGCTAACGCTTGCATGCTACGTTGTTCTCAATAGCAAAGCACTGCTACAACACACACAAGTTCACCATAATCTACAAAAGAACTACTTACATGTGCGCCCTCATTTAGAAGTCTCCCAGCTGATCCTGCCTTGTAACTGACCAAAGTTGGAGAAACAGGCTTTCTTTTACTGTCTCTAGAGTTAGCTAGCTGACATGATCTACATCTGAGCTACTGAGCATGTGCGAGTGCAATCAAAGATAGTAGTGAAGAAGAAGATGAAAAGAGGTCTCACTCTGTAGCTAAAACAGAAACCAGGTGAAAAGAGGATCTGCAGCAGTGAGAGAGAGCTGTGCAGTACAACAAAAATATGGTGTTTTTTGAAAATTAAACCATGTAAACCTATTCTGGTACAACCTTAAAATACAGTTATGAACCTGAAAATGAGCATAATATGGGCACTTTAACATATCTGAAAAAACTGAAAATAGATATTGCCTTTATACAGGAAACCCACTTGACACCCCTGGAACATAGAAAATTGAAAAGGGATTGGATAGGACATGTAATATCATCATCCTTTAACTCTAAAGCCAGGGGAGTAGCCATTCTGATAAATAAGAACATCCCTGTAACACTTGGAGAAACTGTTGTCGATGCATTTGGAAGGTACGTTTTGGTGGATTGTCAGATTTACTCGGAACCCTGGACTCTCTTAAATTATTACGCACCCAATTATGACGATGAGTCGTTTGTCCAAGATATATTCTTGAAGGTGTCGGAAGGGCGGCAAAATATTCTTATAGGGGGCGACTTTAATTTCTGCCTCAATCCTATTCTGCTAGCTTCATCAGTATCCAAATCTAGAGCAGCCAAAATTACCATAGAATTCATGAAGGAATTAAATTTAGCGGATGTCTGGAGACAAATGCACCCTCAAACTCAAGATTATTCTTTCTACTCTGGGCGCCACAACTCTTTCACTCAGATTGATCTTTTCTTGCTGTCGACGCAGCTGATTCACAGAGCAGTAGAATCTGAGTACTTATCTAGAACATTATCGGACCACTCACCTCTGACCCTGTCCATTTATATGCCTGAAAAGACTACTAATATGTATAGGTGGCGTCTGAATCCTACTCTCCTTCAAAAGCCAGATTTCTGTAAATTTATAAGAGGTCAGATTGGCCTGTTTTGTGAGACAAATTATGCTTCTTCTCCCAATAGTTTTATATTATGGGATACACTAAAAGCCTTTTTAAGGGGACAAATAATCTCTTATACCAAAGGTATCAAAAAGAAATACATGGCAGAAATAGAGGAATTGGAAGCCGACATTTTGAAATTGGAGAAAGAGTTTCAACAATCAGGGTCTAAAAAAATACGCCAGTTGTTGGTATGTAAAAAGCTTAGATACAATACTTTGCATACTTATAGAATTGAAAAAAATATTCTGAGAGGCAAGCAAAGGTATTACGAATTGGGGGAGAAGGCGCACAAAATTCTGTCTTGGCAACTCAGAAGAGAAGAAAGCTCCAGGACGATTAATTCAATCCAAACTGAAGCAGGTTCTGTAACGTATAATCCAACAGAAATTAATGATGCATTCAAACAGTTTTACACACATTTGTACAAGTCAGAACCACCAGAAAATTTAAGCAACATTGATGAATTTTTGTCCACGATTGAACTGCCCAAACTAGGCCAGGAAGACCAAAATAGTCTTGACCTGCCATTTACACAAAAAGAAATTGAAAAAGCTCTGGGCTCACTACAAGCAAACAAATCCCCAGGAGAAGATGGGGTTTCCTCCAGAATTTTACAGGGAATTTAAGGATTTGCTCCTCCCACTTCTCATGGATGTCATCAACATGGCCTCTAAGACTTGAACACTCCCTGAATCATTCTCTACAGCCATAATTACTGTAATTTACAAAAAAAATAGAGATCCATTCAAATGTTCTTCATATCGGCCAATTTCATTGTTAAATACTGATTATAAATTAATTTCTAAGGCCCTGGCTAACAGACTTACCAGTATCTGCCACAGCTAATAAATTCAGACCAGTGTGGTTTTATTCCAAAGCGCTCCTCAGCTAACAACCTATGTAGGCTCTTTAATATTATTCATTTGACGAAATCTGAAACGGAACCCAGTATAGCTGTGGCTTTAGACGCTGATTATTTATTGGCTGGGTTCAGACACTATACCACAAACCCCAGGCAAAAATCAGCACCAATGGACAGGTTTAATCTACGTTCCCTTTAAGCAGATCGAGTCGACAGGGGTGCCCTTTGTCTCCAGCACTTTTTGTTTTGGCAATTGAGCCTTTAGCTTAGGCAATTAGGCAAGATCCTGATATAAAGGGCTTTCGGGTGGGTCAGGCAGTTCATAAAATTAATCTTCTGGCAGACAATGTTATTTTATATTTAAAAGACCCTGGTAACTCTCTTTCCAAATTACAAACCGTACTAAGTACCTATGGTAATATTTCAGGCTATAAGGTGAATTTGGAAAAAAGTGAAGTTATTCCTTTGACAAATTTTGATTACTCCAAACTCCACCGTACAAGTCCATTTAGATGGCCTATGGATGGTATAAAATACCTCGGGATATTTGTAGATAACAACCTCAAAAACCTGTACAAACTGAATTACCTCCCGTTGCTCAGCAAGATCGAGGAGGATTTACGTAGATGGGTGGGCTTGCCTCTCACCTTGTTAGGCAGAGTTAATTGCATTAAAATGAATGTACAACCGAGATTGCAGTATTTGTTTCAATCCCTGCCCATTCCACTACCACAATCTTTCTTCAAAGCTCTCAATAGATGTGTAAGACAATTTTTATGGAATTGTAAAGTACCCCGGATATCCATGGGAAAGTTAACATGGGACTATGGCTCAGGGGGACTTCGAATACCAAGCTTTAAAAATTACTACTTGGCAGCTCAAATGAGGTTCATCTCATCCCTCTTTGAGGGCAGTGACGCCCCCTCTTGGACACAAATCGGACTGCACCCCCTGAAAGAAAAGGTCAGCGGTGACTTCATTTATAAGCATAATTCTGGAACTGTACACAACAGGACAGATAACCCTATATTGAGGCATCTGATTAAAATCTGGTATGAGGTTCACAAGAGTCTTGGTGGGATTGTCACCTAAAACGCCTCTAAAGCAAAATGAACTTATACCCATGACTCTTGATATATATAATAAGATTCTGGACATATGGCATCATAGGGGAATCCAACACTTGGAGAACTGCTTCGACAAGGGACTTCTCATGTCATTTGAGCAGCTGAAGAGGAAATACAACTTGTCCAGTCAAACCTTTTACTGTTATCTCCAATTAAGATCCTTTCTGAAAGCTAATCTGGGTCCTGAAGTGACTCTGCCTGTCATGAATGTGGTCGAAAGACTTCTCTATGATGGGAACACATATAGATTTATTTCCCAAATGTATCGCCTGTTGTTGAACGAGTGGCCAAAACCAGGGGTGCATAGGTCTAGAATGAAATGGGAGTCAGATCTCGGTGTCATAATTGAGGAACCGTCTTGGACAGAATTATGTCAAAACAGCTTGTCAACTATTATCAATGCCCGGTATAGATTGATTAACTATAATATCTTACATCAATTATACCTTACTCCAGAAAAATTGCATTCATTCAAATCTAACCTGTCAGAAATGTGCTTCAGGTGTGATAGTGAAGTTGGGTCCTTTTTGCACTGTACCTGGCTGTGTATGAAAGTTAAGCCCTTTTGGCAGGATATCATCTCCACTTTAACCAGGATCACAGGAGTTGATGTTCCTGTGGACCCTGAATTTTGTCTATTGGGGAACTTTACAAGTATTTGCCGCTCTCTAAACAATGCACAACTCAAATTCATTGAAATTGCTCTATGTGTGGCTAAGAAGTGTATTGCAGTGTCATGGAAATCTGACTCCCCTCTTCTTATTGATAGATGGACTGTTGAGATGAATAGCTGCATTCCCCTGGAAAAAAATCACTTCTCAGGAAACGATATGACACCTTTTTTGAAAATTTGGCAGCCATATTTGGACCATATCGGTACATCTCTTACTCCAAGCACTTGATGTGGTAGTTTGTATTGAGCTTGCACACTGACCCTTTTTATATATATATATATATATATATATATATATATATTTTTTTTTTTATGGGGAGGGCTATAAGGTACGGGGGTTTATCCGCCATGTTTTGCCCTTTGTTATGTCGCTATACTGTTGGTGTACTGACATGTTTGTATGCATTATATATAAAACTGAAAATAAAATATTCCAAAAAACAACAAGTGGGACACAATCATGAAGTGGAATGAAATTTATTGGATATTTCAAACCTTTTTAAAAAAAATAAAAAACTGAAAAATTGGGCGTGCAAAATTATTCAGCCCCCTTAAGTTAATACTTTGTAGCGCCACCTTTTGCTGCGATTACAGCTGTAAGTCGCTTGGGGTATGTCTCTATCAGTTTTGCACATCGAGAGACTGACATTTTTGCCCATTCCTCCTTGCAAAACAGCTCAAGCTCAGTGAGGTTGGATGGAGAGCGTTTGTGAACAGCAGTTTTCAGTTCTTTCCACAGATTCTCGATTGGATTCAGGTCTGGACTTTGACTTGGCCATTCTAACACCTGGATATATTTATTTGTGAACCATTCCATTGTAGATTTTGCTTTATGTTTTGGATCATTGTCTTGTTGGAAGACAAATCTCCGTCCCAGTCTCAGGTCTTTTGCAGACTCCATCAGGTTTTCTTCCAGAATGGTCCTGTATTTGGCTCCATCCATCTTCCCATCAATTTTAACCATCTTCCCTGTCCCTGCTGAAGAAAAGCAGGCCCAAACCATGATGCTGCCACCACCATGTTTGACAGTGGGGATGGTGTGTTCAGGGTGATGAGCGGTGTTGCTTTTACGCCAAACATATCGTTTTGCATTGTTGCCAAAAAGTTCGATTTTGGTTTCATCTGACCACAGCACCTTCTTCCACATGTTTGGTCTCCCAGGTGGCTTGTGGCAAACTTTAAACGACACTTTTTATGGATATCTTTAAGAAATGGCTTTCTTCTTGCCACTCTTCCATAAATGCCAGATTTGTGCAGTATATGAGTCTCCCACCTCAGCTGTAGATCTCTGCAGTTCATCCAGAGTGATCATGGGCCTCTTGGCTGCATCTCTGATCAGTCTTCTCATTGTATGAGCTGAAAGTTTAGAGGGACGGCCGGGTCTTCGTAGATTTGCAGTGGTCCGATACTCCTTCCATTTCAATATTATCGCTTGCACAGTGCTCCTTGGGATGTTTAAAGCTTGGGAAATCTTTTTGTATCCAAATCCAGCTTTAAACTTCTCCACAACAGTATCTCGGACCTGCCTGGTGTGTTCCTTGTTCTTCATGATGCTCTCTGCGCTTTAAACGGACCTCTGAGACTATCACAGAGCAGGTGCATTTATACGGAGACTTGATTACACACAGGTGGATTCTATTTATCATCATTAGTCATTTAGGTCAACATTGGATCATTCAGAGATTCTCACTGCTGCACTGAAAGTAAAGGGGCTGAATAATTTTGCACGCCCAATTTTTCAGTTTTTTATTTGTTAAAAAAGTTTGAAATATCCAATAAATTTCGTTCCACTTCATGATTGTGTCCCACTTGTTGATTCTTCACAAAAAATTACAGTTTTATATCTTTATGTTTGAAGCCTGAAATGTGGCATAAGGTCGAAAAGTTCAAGGGGGCCGAATACTTTCGCAAGGCACTGTATGTCTCCGGCAGTTGAGAACACTCTCTCTGACGCAACGCTGGGAGTTTAGAGCATTGAAAGAGTGCGTTGGTTGACTGGCACGTTAGGAGGAGGTACTTTAGGTTGTTGTTGGTCCACGTCTTTAATGTTAATCTCTGGGTGATGCCATACCATGGGAGTTCTAAAGTTTGTGGTGTTTCCAAAATACTTAACTTTCACTTTGCAAAGCCTGCATATAGCATGATTCCTATCAAGTTCCGTCTTCCCCTCGAGGTTATAAAAGCCAAAATTTGTCCAAACTCTCGCCTTCAATGAGGATGGAGCGTTCTCTTAATACATCCATGGGATGGAGCAGATTGAATAATTCTTTCCGCTGCGAAAAGAGAAAAAAAATATGAACCGATTTTTGGAATTCTATGAATCGATTTTGAATCGGTAGAGCTTGAATCTCGATTCGAATTGATTTTTTGGCACCCCCCTAGTAAACACCTTCCCGTAATCAATGGCGGCATTATTACGTCGACCAGCGTAGTGCAAGCGTGGGGTTCGGTTCGGTGGGAAAAAATTGGTTCAGCAGAAACCGAACCCTGTCAAAAAGCCCAATATTCGGCCGAATCCTGGATTTGGTGCATCCCTGCAATTATGTGACTGAGTGCAAATTCATTTGTCTTCTCTCCTATCTGGATTCTATCTGATATGAAACATTTGAAATAAAAGTTTGAAGTGAAGCCTTAGACTAGAATGTATGATAGAAAGTGTTGAAACCCTGCAGCATTATTAGCAGCGTCCCAGTGGTGTCAGCGCTCCATCAGAGGAGCACTTAGCACTTGATAACTGGCAGCGAGGGACGTAAACAAACTCTTATTGGTTTGTTTCCTGTCTCTCGCTCTCTCTCAGTATAAACACCACATACTCAAACATCATATGTCTGAAGTGTTGTGTTTGTGAAGACAACTGTAATAAGAGAGCTTCAGGTTCAGCAAGTTCATGATCAACACATCACATCGTCACAAGAGCTTTTTAATTGCAAGTGTTATGGTCCTCTGATTGTATGCTTGTACACATACTCCTTTTAATAACACTGTGTCATCTGTAAATGTATCAAAGCTGTAATCAAAGTGACAGCGCTGCCCTCAGCTCGGGCAGAAAATGTGTCGCTGTAAGTCTCAGAGTTTATGCAGGAAAGGGTGACTGTCCTCCCCCCGAAACACGCTCCCATTGGTTGTTTGTTCAAGCAGCAATTAGACTCATGTTTAGGTTTCTAGTGGTGGTGCCCTCTAGTGGCCGTAGTAGTTCTGATGGGAGCATAGCAGGAAGTAAGGTGAGGAAGTATAAAGGCCTTTTTACAGCCGCCGACAATGTGACGTCAAAATGATGTCGATTTCACTGGCGCGCCAGGATTTAAAGCCACTCTGTTTTATTTCCAGCAGCGCGTGACAAAGCGGAAACGGGAAGCATGGACGAGTTCTCTCTCGTAAACTTACTGAGTTAAGATGAGTTCTTTTATGATGAATGAAAGGCTTGATCCGAAGAAGTAGGTCATTGAATCGTTCTGAAGTATTCAAAGTGCTTCTCTTAGTCTATCATCCTCATTTTTTCATAAGGATATTAAACGCCATATTTATGTCTGCCGTTATTCAAAGGACGAACATTCCACCTTCTTTTTTTTTCTCTTTGCAAGCAGGCTCAAAAGCAGGCTCCTCATCATTGACTCCAATATCATCTGAGCCACTGTTGACGTTGACGTCAGTGCTGCTGCCAGTTCTGCCGTTGTTTACCTTTTTCTTCTTCTTCTAGTCCGTAGAAATAGCAAAGTCTGTAACCTTTCCTCTGTTCAGGTGAAGACTGCAACTAGTGTCGCGACCACCAGGCATGAGTATAGATAGTTACGGCGCTCCCTTGACGTCACACTTTCACGCGACAGGTCGGGAACGGCGAGTATACTGAACGTTTAAGAGCGCCAAATGTCCTGGTAAGGAGGCAGGTTGGTGGGGGGGGAGGTCAAACAAACAACAGCGTCCTTCTTTAAGATCCTAACACACTGAGCAGCGAAAGCACATAAAGGATTGCACAGCTTTTACGTTTGCTTAACCTGCACAACCTACATGAGACAAAAAGGAACTGTGTCATTGTCAAAGCACCTGCAAAGGGCGAAACACATCCTTAACTGTGCTGCCAAGCAAGGAGAGCTTCTCTATTTGCCTGTATTACAGTTTTTCTCAAATGCTAAAACACATTTCACAAACGTTTCCTCCATGTTCCCCAATGTCTAAACACAACACCCTTTTCTAAAGCTACATAAACACAACCACACCTTCTCACTTCAAAACTCAAACTTTCACACCAAAAGAGCAGCTCGAAGCTTTCAAAAATGTAAACACTATACACATCATTACACACTACAGCAAAAAAAAATTGAAAACACAATGCTCAATTTGTGAGAAGGTTCTTTGTTTCATAACTGCCAATGCATATTTTTAGAAACTGTACAGTAATGGATCTTCTTAGATCTCTGCAGAGGATTAGGCATTTAGATTTGTGAGTTTCATATGAAGAGTATAAATCTATAGTAAATTCTGCATGTACACTACTGTAACACAACTCAATGCAAAAACAGAATCTATTGCAAACAACAGTACTCTTGAAAACATGATCAGGGTGTGAAGTTTTTTTATTTACTTTATTCACACCACACACACACCACAATCACTGTGCGGCATCATGTCGCTGAGCTGCATTGGGCCACATCACCTCATCCACATCGCAGGCTATATTGTCTCTTGCCAGGCACCGCGGGAAAAACGCCCTGGAATGGCGAATCCATCCTTGGAAGGCCTCCACGGGGATGTCAACACAGGCCAGCTCCATTGCCCTTAGGAGGTTCTCTCTAGTGTATGGTTGTCTGTCATAAACCTTCCATCTCCACGATGAGAAGAACTCCTCTATAGGGTTCAGGAAAGGGGAGTAGGGTGGCAGACAGACGTTTAAAAAGTGGTTACTGTTAGTGGTGATCCACTCTCTGATTTGGTTTGTTCTGTGGAAGCGTACATTGTCCCAAATGATCACATAAATGTGATGTGCGGGCCCAGGATGGTGTTGTTGGCGCTCCAGGAGGATGTCTTTTAGCTCCTCTAGGAAGGTGAGGAGACTTTTGGTGTTGTAAGACCCAAGGACAGCATGCCGGTGGACAAGCCCCTCCAAACCCATGGCCGCACAAAGAGTAATATTACCAGGAACCTCAGTGATGGCTCTTTGGCCAATGATGTTACGGCCTCTTTGCCTTCGTTTCTGCAGGTTGAAGCCAGCCTCATCCAGGAAGAGGTACTCATGAGGTCTGGCCATCGCGTCCAACTGTAATATCCTCTGTGAAAATGTGAAAGTGCACAGGTGTTCAGAACAACAGTCAATCAGGTAGCACAGTATTGTCCAGAAGTAATGTAGGCCACTGAGCAACACAGTATGTCCACTAACTGTACTGTGAACATGGATGTATACTTACTTGCACATACTCGTAACGGAGGGGGTCTTTGTGTCGCGCAGAGTTGCGCTCAAAGGGAACCCTATAGACCTGTTTCATCCGCATCTTTTGGCGCCGGAGAACTCGGTCTATTGTGGCCAAGCTGACATCATCAATGCTCTCAAAGTTGACATTATCGGCAATGACTTTGTCTCTGATCTCCCGGAGTCTGATGAGGTTGTTCTCACGAACCATATCCACAATGAGGGTTTCTTGTGCCGCTGTAAATATGGCAACCCTCCCACCTCTATGTGGCATTCTTTCAACTCTAAAGAAAGAAACATGTGTTGTCAATTGACATGTTTTGCAATACAGTAACAACTGATTTGAAACCAATAGACTACTTTCACAGGCTTGTAAAATTGTATTGTGACAAAGAAAGCAATAGAGTACAACACCTGTTGTGTTGTCTGAATGCCCTGATAATGGTGGCCACGGTGAACCTACTCAGGTTTGGACGGACTCTTAGTCCTGCTTCAGCCATTGTTATGCCATGGACAATGACATGGTCAATGACTGTTGCTCGCATCTCTTCCGTAATTATGGTGCGAGGTTGTCTTGCTCTCCCTCCTGGACCTTCTCCTCTCCCTTGTTGGCCTGCTCCTTTTCCTCCTCTGATTTCAACTCCTCTTCCTCATTGGCCTGCTCCTCTTCTTCCATGGCCAGCTCTTCTCCCTCCTCTGACTCGAATTCCTCTTCCCCTGACTCTGCCTTCATCCATTGTGTTTGTTTGGAATCTTCAGCAAACTGTGCACTCTAAACTTGCCTTTATACACGTGGTCACAGCATTAGCAACAAGTGTCTTCAATTTTGAGTCGTTGTGTGTAATGAATGACGCCAAGTGTGTTCATTGTGTTCAAATATTGCTGACTGTGGCAAGCATTTTGCATCACATGAGCTTTCATTTGAGAATATGAGCAGAGTTCTTTTGCAACTTCTGTTTTAGCAAAGAAAAATGTGTTAAGATTTATGAGAACAGAGGATTGTGTTTTGTGTTTTGTTTATGATATTGGAAAATGATGGCTAGATTTAGTAAATGTGTTTAGACAACTGGTCATTTGGTTTAGAGGATTTAGCTTTTGTGTTTTAGCATTTGAGAAAAACTGTAAAGTAATATGCAAACATTTGAGTCAGAATTGGTCCCTTTCGCAGAGAAATTATTTTTATTCTTCAGAGAATTGGGGGTTAATGAAGTGCATTTATTAAACTATGCAGGTACATCTGATAAAAGGAAGGTTACAAGAAGACAGCACATTTCACATTTCATTTTCAGAAGCCGTTAATTTTTTGAAAATGTTTTTGTTTCACCTTTGTTTCATATTTTCTTCAACACTTTATCAGTCTGTTTAAATCAAGGCCTTGTCTAGTTTTTGTTTTCGGCAGCGCCGTCCGTGCCAGCCAGCTGGAAAATGAACACAATTAAAAACACAATTTGCTCAAAACTTGACATTTCTTTCAGGGTAATAAAGAAGAAAAACCAAGCAAAGGAGTAGGATGTTGTTGTCAGGCTGTGCCTCACTAACCGCAGCAGCCTCGGTATCTGACCCTGAACATGTCTCTGTGTTTCTAAGGTGTCACGGTCTGACTCTCCGTCACGCTGCCGCTGAAATCTCTGACCCAGAAAACATCCGACATTTCACAGTAAACAACAAGTGCAGAGAGGTGAAATCACTCACCTTTAGTTCTGACTTTACTCCTTATTCCTGTCAAACATTCTCTCTCAGAGTAGACAACAACACACAGCTGTGTGTGTGTGTGTGTGTGTGTGTGTGTGTCATACAGCGTGGGGGCTTCTGCCTTTCTAACGAGAACATTCAACAAGAAGCTTTATGAAGGATGTAAACAGGAAGTATTGTGTTGCCATGCAGTCGAGCTACGTCTACACTGAAAATGTCAGATCCGACATTAGTACTTTCAAAGTATTTCTCATGTCACAGAAAGCAGCGAGAGTGGTTTCCGATGTTCTTGTCAAACTGTCGGTGATGTGTCCCTGCACAGATGTGACACCGGCCGGCCTGCTCTCATCCCGCTGTTTCCTGGAAACGGCGCCGGTGTCGGCGTCCCCAGGGACTGCCGGTAAACAATAACCTTCTATTACCTTGGTTCAATAAATGTACCTGAATGTACAGACATGTAGGATATTCAGACATTCCTGTAATGTTATGTTGCAATGTCTGCTGTATCAGTGTATGCATATATATGTTTTACTATGAGCTGGAGCGTGTAGCGCGTGCTTGGCGTTATCGCTCGGCGCTGTGGACGCTAACATCATTGTTAGTTATAGTTATGGTTGGCGTTGTTGTTGAGGACGGCCACAGTAATCTAACAATTAATCAAGGAACCTTTGCGTGTGTCTCCTGCATGGGCAACTCTCTCCAGATCTGGCAACACAGAGAAGCCAACATCAGCTGCGTTTAACAATATATACAATATGTAAATTTTCATCCATCCACACAACAGTTCACCGCACTTTTAAATGAGGCCACGCCCATTTAGGAGCCACAAAGTATAATGTAAATATGAAATACGCTCTCGTTAGTTAGAGCTTTGGCGGTGGGGAGTTGCTACAACCCTAGACAGGGGCTCATTGATTTGCGGTTCACCGGCTCTGCTCCCATCTGTGTGAGAACTTTCAAGTCAGTCTGACTTACGTTGTGAGGGGCGTTGCCTTTCAAAAATCACGTTTTTAAGCCTTGATTATAGCGCCACCATGTGGCCGAGTGGGCTCATATTACCTGGGAACCTAACGCACATCCTTTCCAGTCATTGGGCCAAGTTTTGTGTTTCTAGCTCGTTCCAGCTCGTGGCGATTTGAGCCGCGGCGGAAGACGTCAAATAATAATAATAACAGCTTCTAATAGCTTCGGAGTTGGAACCCTAATACGAGTTGTGCACCTTGCAAAGACAAAGACACAAGTGCGAGTCACTTTGGCACGTTTCTCTGTTGCCGGCGGTTGCGCATATTTTTCTGGTCGTTTTGTGATGCTTTCTTCAACATTGTTAATGCCTTTTTCCAGGATTTCCTTTTTTTTTTTTTTTGTCTTTTCTTGCTTTTTTCAAGTTTTTGTGTCTCCCGCGTAGCAGGGCGTAGCGAGGCGTAGCAAGGCGTAGCGAGTGCTGCGGGCTGCAACCATGATTTAGGTGCCAGCCCAATCCAAGGAAAAGTGTGAGGCGAGAAAACTCCGGGGAATAAGCTCTCCGGAGATAAGTTAGTAACAAGCGTTACAGGGACATGGATGCACACAGATGGAAAGAGAGAGGAGTTCAGTGTGTCAAAGGAAGTCCCCCGGCAGTCTAAAACTATAACAGCATAATTAAGAGCTGGTCCAAGGCAGACCTGAGCCAGCTCTGTAAGGGTTGGTGGATGAATCGGACGACTGTGAAGAGAAGCATAGCACTCGCTTACACCATGCAAACACACAAGTGCGAGTCACTTTGCTGCAGATATGAAGCCTTTCTGATACCGGCTAAGAGCAGAAGAACCTGATTCACTGAGCAGCATGTTTAATAAAATAGCTGGGAGTGTTTATCAGACTATAGTCAGGTGGTTGTTATTCTATTCTGTTCTCAGATCTAGCATTATATGCTCCATAAAGTAGGCTGAGTCCCATCAGGGATTCATATAAATTAAGATCAAACACCGTGTTCGCCCTTGAGGTTACATCCAGATGCAATTATTGTTGAATCTCCACTGTTTTTTCGAATGTATGCCGCGCGTACGGTTTCCACTAATGCTCCTTCCCAACGAGTAATTACAAGGACATTTCCAATTTAGTTTTCTTTTCAAGCTGCGAGGAGCGGCTGCGGGAATAATCTGCCCTTCAGTCGGACAATTTAACGTCTATTCATTTGTTCTGTGGAGCTGAGAGGAGAGAATAAGCTGGCTGAAGAACTCATGGAGAGTAAATGCATTTAAAATACTGTTAAAGTTACATCGTTGTGTGTGTTGGGTGTTTTTTTTTTTTTGTTGGGTTGTTTTTTTCTTTTTTTTTTTTTTTTTCCAAAATTTTTTTTTTTTTTTTTAAAATTTTTTTATAAATTCTTTTAAAAAAAAAAAAAAAAAAAAAAAAAAAATTTTGACAAATTTTTTGATGTCAACAAAACAATATTTTTGATATGGAAGCTATTTGATATGTTGGGTGAAGTCAGTTTTTGAAACTTGACAACATGAGCAATACCAGTTGTTAAAGTGACATCATTTAGAGAGTCTTATAATCCGAAGCATAAGCCTTCATGGCGTGTTTTAGAATATATCTTTGCTTGAAATAACAGTTGAGTTGTTCTGATTTCATTTATTATTCATCGTGTCTAAAATAAAGATCTTTAAATAGATGTTAGCGGAACAGCTGTCCTCATCCAGCCCACAGAGACTGAAAACCATGTCAGTCAAAGTATCTGGAGAGAGAGACATCATGGCTGCCCTACTTTCTGCTCCACGCTGACGCTCTCCTGTATCAAAACTCCACTAACGGAGGGAATTTACAGTCTTGTGTTTTCTCCTTACCTTCTTCAGGACATGAACTCCTGTTTTCCTGGGTGAAAGTCAAAAAAACGTACTTACTCTTTAACTAAAAGGTCTATCTCTGTAGGGATCCTTTCCATAATGTTGTCACACACTTTCACAGAACTTTTAGTGGACGCTGACTGATGCTGAACATTTGTCCTGTAGGGTTACATTACAGCTTACAGTTTTTTACAATCACTTTGGCACTAACTTCAGAACCTTGATGTAATTTTTCAAAACTCTAGACACAAAACTCACACATTTTTCAAAACACTTTTTTCAGTTGCTTGGATACATACACATAAACCTAAGATCATATGTTCATTTAACAAAGATCACCTGTTCAATATGACACAACTTAACATCACAGTACTACTATTTCAAAAAGCAATTCACACATTTCAGATGATTGTCTATTCATTTCATTACAATCATCTAACTATCAGCTAATACAACTGCTCATAATGATAAGTAACTGCTGCATTACTCTCAATGCATAGTTGTATGGAAACAGACAAACAATATTCCATGTTTAGATCATGAAAGATAACGAGATTCATTGTCACCAATTAGCGTAGAGCATGAACCAATTAGAATACATTATCTATGGATGTAATATTTCATCATCATTCTTTACTGTAATGTACTACTGTTTATCAGACACTGTTACTATGGTCCCATGTACTACCTTTACTGTAATGTACTACTGTTTATCAGACACTGTTACTATGGTCCCATGTACTACCTTTGAGACTATTTACAGTATTGACAGTACTGCACTGTATGCATGCAGGCCCTTGGAACTGCTGGTACAATTCTGCCAACTTGTTACTGATGATTGAGATATATCATTTATATATACTTTATATATAACGTACTGTATGTGTGTATGTGTGTGTATATATATATATATATATGTATATATATATATATATATATATATATATATATATATATATATATATATATATATATACACACAGTAGGCCAAAAGTTTGGACACACCTTCTCATTCAATGTGTTTCTTAATTTTCATGACTATTTACATTGTAGATTCTCACGAAGGCATCAAAACTATGAATGAACACATATGGAATATGTACTTGATAAAAAAAAGTGTGAAATAACTGAAAACATGTCTTATATTTTAGATTCTTCAAAGTAGCCACCCCTTTGCTTTTTTTGATAGCGCTGCAAACCCTTGGTGTTCTCTCAATGAGCTTCATGAGGTAGTCACCTGAAATGGTTTTACCTTCACAGGTGTGCTTTGTCAGGGTTCATTAGTGGAAGTTTTTCCCTTTTTAATAAAAAAGCAAAGGGTGGCTACTTTGAAGAATCTAAAATATAAGTTATTTCACACTTTATTGTTAAGTACATAATTCCATATGTGTTCATTCATAGTTTTGATGCCTTCAGTGAGAATCTACAATGTAAATAGTCATGAAAATAAAAAGGAACGCATTGAATGAGAAGGTGTGTCCAAACTTTGGGTGTGTACTGTGTGTGTGTGTATTGTTGTGTATATTGTGTTGTGTGTGTTGTGTGTGTGTGTGTGTGTGTGTGTGTGTGTGTGTGTGTGTGTGTATATATATATATATAAATAAATATATATATATATATATATATATATATATATATATATATATATATATAAAAACTTTGGTCTGTACTGTGTGTGTGTATATATATATATATATATATATATATATATATATATATGTAACCACATTGGTCTGTAGTATTCTCTCTACTACTGCAGTACATTTACAGGGATGTATTTATATGTAGTACCATAATGAAACATGTATCACCTATTTTGTACTACAATATTTAATGATTGTACAAACGATCAGTGAAACTATGGGTAGCCTGTGTGTGGCTGATCTAAAGTAATGTTTCAATGGTATTTCACCATAAATTAGTTTTTTTGAACCAATGATTGTGAAAATGCAAGATTTTTTTAAAGATATGAATGCACAATGCAATGTTTTGAACATTGGACAGTCTGTGTTACAAGTGATGACTGTTTTGAGTTTTGTGTCTAGAGTTTTGAAAAATGACATCAAGGTTCTGAAATTAGTAGCAAAGTGATTGTAAAAAAACTGTAACTCTGGACCAATTTGAAAAGATTGTTGTTTCCATCACTTAGATACAAGATAGGGTTGACATCCAGGTTGAAAAAAACCAGGTTACCCTTTGAGTGCAGAACAGATGAGCAGACAAATATGAAAAAAACCGTTTTATTGTTTCTGTTTACACTGAGCGCCGAGTTAATTGTGAGTGGTGAATCCTAACAATCTGTGTGTGTGTGTGTGTGTGTGTGCATTTGTGTGAATGTGTGTGTGTGCATTTGTGTGAATGTGTGTGAATGTGTGTGTGTGTGTGTGTGTGTGTGTGTGTTTCTTGGTCTGTCCGTATGTTTGTCTGTCTGTCTGTCTGTCATACAGCGTGGGGTCTTCTTCTTCACTGTTTTTTCAGGGTACATTTCTGACTAAAGTGAGAGATATCTTTGCTGAAGCAATGGCACTAAATTAGAGATGTTTTATGTAATTTGAAATAAAAAATAATTGGTTTGTTATGGAACTGTGGCGGAACAAATAAGACTACGTTGGGGTGCAATGAACTAGTTAATTAGTGGGAAAGACTGGAAGCTCGTTGATTGGTTGAGCTGTTTGTTTGTCTTTAGGGTTCGACGCGTACTTCACGTCGCGGACGCTGGAGAACAACCGGAGGAACGTTTGGTTCGCTGAGTACTGGGAGGAGAACTTCAACTGCAAACTGATGAGCTCCTCCAAGAAAGACGAGAGCAGCAGGAAGTGTACAGGTAACAGCTGTGTGTGTTTTGTGTGTGTGTGTGTGTGTGTGTGTGTCGGAAAAGGACAAAAGTTCCCAAAAAGCAACACAAATGTCGGAACGCCCCCCCCCCCCCCACAAGGGTCCGAAAAAGGGACA
Organism: Perca fluviatilis; assembly: GCF_010015445.1. Lineage (NCBI taxonomy): Eukaryota > Metazoa > Chordata > Actinopteri > Perciformes > Percidae > Perca > Perca fluviatilis. The sequence goes on from NC_053115.1 coordinate 44,036,823, forward strand.
AAAACTTCAACAAAACCAGAACTTTTAGTGTCTACTGATGCGTTCCCACTCAATACTGGACCAATTTCAGAGATCTTTCTTCACATTAGTGACTTGGACACCAACGGTGTGAGAGAGAGAGAGAGAGAGAGAGAGTAGAGAGTAGTAGTGTGTTATTGTGTGTGTGTTTGTGTGTGGTGTGGGTGAGTGTGTGTGTGTGAGAGAGTGTGTGTGTGTTTCTCTGTGTGTGTGTGTGTGTGTGTGTGTGTGTGTGTGTGTGTGTGTGTGTGTGTGTGTGTGTGTGTGAAAGAGAGAGTGTGTGTGTGAGAGAGAGAGAGTCTGTGTGTGACAGAGGGAGAGAGAGAGAGAGAGTGTGTGTGTGTGTGTGTGTGTGTGTGAGTGTGTGTGTGAGTGAGAGAGAGTGTGTGTGTGTTTGTGTGAGTGTGTGTGTGGGTGAGAGAGAGTGTGTGTGTGTTTGTGTGTGTGAGTGTGTGTGTGAGTGAGAGAGAGTGTGTGTGTGTTTGTGTGTGTGTGAGATTGTGTGTTTCTGTGTGTGTGTGTTTCTCACTGTGTGTGTAAGTGAGTGTGTGTGTGTGTGTGTGTATGTGAGATTGTGTGTGTTTCTGTGTGTGTGTGTGTGTGTGTGTGTGTGTGTGTGTGTGTGTGTGTGTGTGTGTGTGTGAGAAAGAGAGAGAGTGTGTGTGTGTGTGTGTGTGTGAGAGAGAGAGAGTATGTGTGTGTGTGTGTATGTGAGATTGTGTGTGTTTCTCTGTGTGTGTGTGTGTGTGTGTGTGTGTGTGTGTGTGTGTGTGTGTGTGTGTGTGTGTGAAAGAGAGAGAGTGTGTGTGTGTGTGTGTGTGTGAGAGAGAGAGAGTATGTGTGTGTGTCTCGCTGTGTGTGACAGGGAGAGCGAGAGAGAGAGAGAGGCGAAAAAGTGGACTATAGCCATACCGTTTGCACAGTAATAACAATAAGAACTGGGCAGATTTTGTGTTGCTTTTTTCAGGATTTTGTCTCTTGTTCCAACGTTTTATTGCTTATTTACTCCCTATTCTTTCGTATTGATGTCCCAACTAAAGAGCACTGTCTGTTTCCAACAAGGTCCCGGCTCACAGCGCTCATAGGTCAGAGGGAGTCTTTCTTTTCTTTTCTTTAAACAGATGTTGATGCTGTTATTAAGGAGAACACTTAGTGCTCAGAGCAAACGCATCCAGATGTTCACAACATCTGGCTTCTGCTCTTCCACACAGCCGCATATTTATGCTACATACATCTGAGTTATTTATGCTCCATACATCTGAGTTATTGTGCCTTTAGAACCCAGAGTTAACCCATGGTTAGTTAGTGTTAGTGTTAGTGTGTGACTTTGGTGTTGTAAAGCAGTGGTTCCCATGTCAGAAAAAGTGACAACAACTTTGGAAAATGTCACAACAATGTCGGAAAAAGACACAAAAACTAGGTGGGCCAAAATGGGTTGTTAACCTTACTTTATATGTGGGCTGGATCGAAATCTGTGAGGGGCTGGATTTGGCCTGCAGGCCTTGAGTTTGAGTGTGTTTTAGGAGAACTGGGGCACTATCTCGCATCCGGCACAGCACAAAGCCCGATGCCAGTGTCTTTGCTGGTTTAAGACCGACGCAGTTGTCAGTTTCCCGTCCTGCGCCCACGTCGTTTAAATAGCAAATGCACCTGCACCCATCTGTGGCCCATGGGCGTGCTGGTCTTACAGGGAGGTGTGTTCAGGTGCATTCTGGGCGTATTGCTATCTTGAGGCAGTGGGAAAAAACCTGGTCTAATGTCAATAACGCAGCATTTCATTGTTAGTTTAACAGCAAATTAGTAAAATACTCCTAGGCTCGTGCACAGGGCACACAGCAGCACACACACATGCAGAAGATTACAAATAAAGTAAATCCTCCATCATAATAGCAATGCTCCAAGGTCCAAACGCGCCTGGCTTTTAAAGGGAATGGGAGATGATCTCTGATTGGTTGATTGCATGTTACGCCCAAAACACACCTCTGATTAATGAAGACACTAAGGACAACCCTTTAGAACCAGGCGCCCTAAACACACCTCTGATTAATGAAGACACTAAGGACAACCCTTTAGGACCAGGCGCCCGGCACACAGACCCTTTTTTCCGCCGTCAAACTAGCAAAAGCGGATTTGGACACGCCCTAAACACACCTGCACCAGGCGCTTCACGCCGTGCGCTTAGATCATTAAAATAGGGTCTTGAGTGTTGGTAAAATCAGATCATTTAGTGTGTTTAACACGTTCATATGTCAGGAAGCACGAGTTCTTGAATATTGAAAAAAAGAAATACCGAATACAGTTTGGTCCAACCAAATATTTGTTTTGGGAAAGAAGGAAGCTGGATGTATCTTTAATGTGCCGTTCAGTCAATCAATCAATCTATCAGCATGTATTCATATAGCACTTTACAGCAACCATCCAAAGTGCTTTACATCAGGAACCAAGAATAAAACAACATATTGTACAATAAAAAGAATGAAACATAGAAAACAGTAAAATCAGAAAAGGTGACCTGGAAACAGGAGGAGGAGGGGGAAACTATCACACCACTACTACGTATTAAAAGCCATTCTAAACAAATGGGTTTTGAGTTTGGATCTAAAAAGAGCTACATTTGTAATAGTGCGAATAAAGTAGTAGAAGTAACTTGTTCCAGAGTCTCGGGGCAGCAACTACAAAAGCCTGATCACCCCCCCCATTTATACCTTGACCTTGGGACTTCTAAAACCAGCTGATTTGAAGACCGCAAGGACCGGTTGTGCTCACACAGGGTTAAAATCTCAGAGAAACACTCCAGGGCCAGGCCATTTAAGGCCTTGAAAACAAACAATAAAGTCTTGAAATCAATACACGTGTATGTTTCCCTTAAACATAAATATATACTGATTTAATTACAGCAAAGACGTCAGCAGTATTGACGGCAAAATAGGTTACAGAATATTTCCTTCTGTATTGACAGGTGACATATTTGAAAATCGATAATTATTTATTATTATTTTAAATGATATTTATATCTGCATTTATATCAAAACCTAGAGACTTTCAAACATCAACATGACATTTATTAAATGTATTTGTGTCAAAATGACATATAAACATCTTTTCCTATTCTATTTTGCCTGGAAACGCTTCCAACATGCTTGCGTGTCGCGTGAAAAATAGGCGTGTGTGCACGCTCTAACCTGTTAACATGGGAGCCGAAATAAAAATGGACACGCCACGCAGCTGACGCACTCACGCCACGCAGGCAGTGTGCAGGAGACCTTAGTCTTACACAAAGCCAGGGAAAACACTGGTATATAGTAGTTCTAGACTCGGTCTAAACCAACTAGAATATTTGGCGAGTCAACGGCCAAGTCTGAGACAAGTCCAAGTCCAAATACCAAGACAATAGAAAAACACCATGAGTCCGGACTCCAGTACTACAGCCCTGCACGTGCCTAAGGTTGCTAAACCCCTGCACTATCTATACTGAAATTTTGATAAAATTGCGATTAATTGTGCAGCCCTACTGCCATCCATAGACTGTTGTTAAAATCTGTTTCAGTGTGGACATCATCTGTCAGTATTGAGTGTGTGTTGTGTCTCTGTGTGTGTCTCTCAGGTCAGGAGCGGATCAGCATTGACTCAAAGTACGAGCAGGAGGGAAAGGTGCAATTTGTAATCGACGCGGTGTATGCCATGGCGCACGCTCTACACAACATGCAGCGAGACCTGTGTCCCGAAAACTCGGGCATCTGCCCCGACATGGACCTGGCCGGGGGGAAGAAACTACTCAAGTACATCCGCAATGTCAGCTTCAATGGTGAGTGGGCGGACGCTTCCAGCAGTCAGATCCTCCGATACTGCCTAAAATGTTGGTATCAGTGTCGGCGAGTACTGGAGTTTATGCACCGATCTGATACAGCAAAGTGTCATTTTTATGCAGATGACAATATTGTTCTGCCTCATCCTTAACAAGTGCCTCAGAAGACCTGCAGTCTGCTTTTAACATTATCCAGAAGAATCTCCATAAATTGAAACTAAACTCTGACAAAAGTAAAATGATGTGCTTCTCTAAATCAAGGAACACAGATGATGCTTGTCAGATTGTTACACTAGATGAGAAAGTAATTGAACACGTATCAGGCTACAAATATCTTGGTTTCTTCTTAGAAGAAAGTTTGTCCTTGAAGCAGCATGTGTCTAACAAAAAACCTAGAGTAAAGTTGGGTTTCTATTGTAGAAACAAAGGCTGTTTCTCTTTTAGTGCGAGAAAAACACTTATACAAGCAACATTTCTGTCAATGCTGCATGCAAATCAATCTTCTCTGAAAATGCTGGACTCAGTATACCATGCAGCACTAAGATTTCTAACTAATTCTACTTTTCGTACTCATCACTGTAGCTTGTATGAGAGCGTTGGTTGGCCTTTTTTGCACAATCGCAGGTTGGAGCATTGGTATATTTTTCTTTTTAAGGCCATACTGTGTAAACTGCCTCCTTACTCATGTTCTCTCCTGACTCCTAAAGTCACTACCAGGAAATGTAATCTTTGATCATTTGGGCCAATCACTTATGACATTCTCTGAACGCCAACTGTCTTCGATGAAAGTGCCTTTAAAGTTTTTGCACCCTCATCCTGGTATAAATTGCAGAATCATCTTAAATTAGACTACCTACCAACAATGACACCGTTTAAAATTAGGATAAAGGACTATTGGAGTACTAAATGCACATGTGTTGTTACTGAGCACTGCTGGGGATTATGTTGAGATGATGTTAAATTGCCAACTGTCTTTTGTGTTTTATTTTGTCTGTTTTTTTACTGTATATTATACTTATATATGTCTTGGCCAGGACTCCCTCAAAAAAGAGACTCTGAATGTCAATGGGATTATTTCCTGGTAAAATAAAGGTTAATAAAAAAAATACCACGTAGTTTCGAAGAAAATGTTCAATCAACAGCATCTTACAGGATTTAAAGGAACACGCCGACTTATTGGGAATTTAGCTTATTCACTTACCAGAGTTAGAATAGATACTTCAGAGGTATAACCTTCTCATCTGATTTTCGTTCCTACGTACCAGGCCACATCAGGCCAACAGGCAGGTGAATGGTTCCAGTAATCCTACTGCTCCGAATTCGTGACAGAATAATGCTCAACATGTTTACTGATTTGCTTAGAGTCGATAGCGTGAACAAAAAACAACGTAACATGAGACACAGCCATCTTCTAACCGTAAACAAACCGGGAACTATATTCTCAGGCGGAAGAATATAGTACTTGGGTGGAGTGATATGCAAACCTGTCTTAGAATATAGTTCCCGGTTTGTTTACGGATCATGTTACGTTGTTTTTTGTACACGCTGTGACTCTACAAATCACAACATGTAAATAGGAACATGTTGGCGTTATTTTGTCACTTTTTTCACAATTCGGAGCAGTAGGATTTCTGGAACTATTCACCTGCATTTTCTGTGATGGGCTGCTGCCGCTGGGGCCGTCAGACAGCGTTACAGCACGCACGGAGATGAGAAGGGTATGTATGGACTTGTCTAACTCTGGGGGTTACGGTGAATAAGCTAAAGTCCCAATAAGTCGGCATGTTCCTTTAAAGTGGTTCACTCCCATTCAGGCCTGTTGCTCCAAGCACAGTTGTGACCCAAATTCTGAGAAAACAATAACCAGCTGCACACTTCTGAACCTGCAGATGCTGAATAAATTAAAAAGTCTCTCCGATAAGATAAGATCTTTATTGACCCCCCAGAGGGGGAATTCATTCACATACTCAGTCAAATATACGAGTCTCTGCTGGGGGGCCACACACACACACACACACACACACACACACACACACACACACACACACACACACACACACCAAGACCGCTTTATGTAGTTTGATTTCAATTTGTTTGTGCCAAACGTGATGCTGAACATTTGTCCTGTAGGGTTACATTATTGCTTGTTTCTTGCTGGACCAGTTACAGAGACTTTTGTTCCCATCAGACACTTAGAGGTGCATTGTTTGAAGGAAGAGGAAGTTGCACCACACAAAGGCCCCGACCTTGGCGTGTGTGTGTGTGTGTGTGTGTGTGTGTGTGTGTGTGTGTGTGTGTGTGTGTGTGTGTGTGTGTGTGTGTGTGTGTGTAAGATAACAGTTTCTGCTTAAGAAACAAGAAGACACCCCCTTGTGAGGATAGGATAAAAAGCTTGAGGGAGAGAACAGATCAGGGCTCATAATTCAGACGAGATCTTGGTGGACCAGCTCTGACTTAATGTCAGTTGCCAGGGAAACTTAGATGCTGTTTGTGAATCCACAATTGTGTTGTAACCTCTTATGCTGGACTCATTAAATTTGCTTCACTGAACTCTTCATCTCAGATTGATCCTTGTGTTCTGGTAAAATTTAAATAAAAAAAAAAAAAAAGAAAAAAAAAAATTTGGTTGGGTTTTTTTTGGGCTTGGTCCTCCTTTCTTATAAAAAAAAAAACAACAAAAACAAAAAAAAAAAAAAAAAAAAAAAAATTTCCTTTTTTTTTTTTTTTTTTTTTTTTTTTTTTTAATAACCTTCACCATTAAGACGATGTTTTGACTGAATCTTGTGAGCAGTGAGGGAACTTGTGAGGCAGAAGGTATGTTTGTGAGCAGGTATTGCAGAGCGAGATGATGTTCGGTCTGGGTCTTAACGGAGACATCATTAAGACTTTTATCGCCCCGCAGCACACAATGGATGCTCTGGTTGAAGGCGCTCATTAAATCGTTGGCTGTGCCAGGCAGGCGCTGAGATTTCTCTCTCAAACCTTACTCTCCATTCGGTACTCTGTTTAGGGAACATAAAACGCTGGAGGAACTCTTTCAGATGTCCAATAACGCAGCACAGAGCTCCTTTATGAGACATTTCATTCTGCAGCCAGGATGCAAATGAAAAGCAGTTATTATTTTAGTATTCTGCAGCGGGATATTATTGTCTTTACTCTAGCTGCCTCGAGCTGAAGGTGTGTGTGTGTGTGTGTGTGTGTGTGTGTGTGTGTGTGTGTGTGTGTGTGTGTGTGTGTGTGTGTGTGTGTGTGTGATGTGTCGTTGCAGCAGTGTTGGAGTAGTAGTGCTTGTAGTTAGTGCATGTTGCATGCTGCATCTGCTTGTCGCTTTCTGCTTTCAGCTACTGCCACCAGATAGCCCTCTGTTCTCACGGGCGAAAAGAGGAGCCGAGTGTGTAAGCCTCCTCAGCCGGTATAAAGCCTCTCCACTGCCAAAATCTCGTACACGCCTCCCCGTGGCACACATGGTAACTGGTCCCTTGTGGTTCCAGGCTAAGTTGTACGGGATCTCGGAGCAGCAGTGGGCCCCAGAGATGCGGCATGCAGGCCCATCGGTGAGTGGAAACATCCTGATGCCCGTCAACCCCTGTCCCAGTTATGGGTAAATAGCCCCAGCTATAGATAAATAGTGAAGACCCCAACGCAGGTGGAAGATGGTGGTGTGAGAACCACCACAACGGCTGGGAAGGCAGAAGAAGGCAACCCCACAGCCACATGGGTTAACTCGGGAGGGTACAGTGGCTAGGGGAGCAAACCCCGAAGACAAACCTGCACTTGGGGACAGGCACAGGTGGAGTCCAACTGACCGGACCACCGGCAGCCCCCTGCAACTCCTGCCAGACGGAGGTTGTCATAGGTTCCCTCATGCCACTGGAAGTCATCTGGTAGGAGTGAAGATGGTGGGAGTGAGGTCTGCGCACCCACACTCTCACCTTAATCCCAAAGTCCTGTGGCGTTGTGAAATGGTGGTGGGCTAAGGCCAAGGATGAGACTGGGAGTGTCTAACCAAACCATGCACACAGGCTGCAATGGAGTGATGGTCGCTAGGACTGCGGGTTGGAGCAGCGCGTCTTTTCGGCAGCTTCCATTGCAACTGAGCAGCCCCACACTGCTCACCCCTGTGATGGGGAAGGACCTGGAAAAGGTGGTCCAAAAATTGCCTGCTCCCCAAACTCCGAACGGCAAGCCGCAACCGTCGGAGCATCCCCCTTTGCGGTCGAAAAATCAAAGTGAAAAATAAGCTAAGCATTGCTTCGTGGAATGTTCGCACACTGCTGGACTTGGCTGAAACTCCAGACAGGCCCCACCGCAGGACAGCACTCGTGGCCCTGGAGCTCGCAAAATACAACATCGACATAGCAGCTCTCAGCGAGACCAGACTACATGGGGAGGACTCCCTGACAGAGGTTGGTGCTGGAAACACATTCTTCTGGAAGGCAGTCCCCGAAGGCACTCGCCATAACCATGGAGTTGGCTTTGCTGTGAAGTCTAAACTACTGCAGCGCATTCCGGAACTCCCCATCGGCATCAATGAAAGACTGATGACATGGCGCAGACCCCTGGCAAAGGAACGCTTCGCCACTCTCATCAGTGCATACGCCCCAACTCTTGATGCCGAGCACAACATCAAAGAGGATTTCTACAGAGCTCTTGATGCCATCCTACAGAAAACCCCGGTTACGGACATGCTCATACTCATGGGAGATTTCAATGCTAGAGTGGGCACGGAGCACCTGGTATGGAGTACTTGGCCAGTATGGTGTGGGGAAAATGAACCACAACGGGCTCAGACTCCTCTCCCTCTGTGCAGAGCACCAGCTGGTCATCACTAACACCATCTTCCAGATGAAGAAAAGGTTTAAGACCACCTGGCAGCACCCCCGCTCAAAACACTGGCACCTCCTTGACTACGTGATTGTCCATCAAAAAGGACAGTCAAGGTGTCACCATCTGTGTTATGTGCGGAGCTGAGTGCTGGACTGACCACCTCATGGTCAGATCCAAACGACTCATGAGCATTCAACCCCGTGGCCCGAGGACAGCTCCAAACAAGAAACTCAACTGTATAGCGCTGAATAGCCCCACCACCAAAGGCAACCTCTGACGGCTCCTTGCTGAAAACCTCCCGGAGGAAACAACCGACTGGCCAGCTCTGTGCCATGCTATTCAAAGCGCAGCCTCAGGTGGTGCTCGGCCAATCAAGGAAACATCACCAGGACTGGTTTGACTGTAACTCAGCTGAGATACAGTCAATCCTAAAAACCAAGCATTAGGCCCACAAAGCTCTCCTATCCTACCCTGGATCTCCCACCCTTAAAACCACCTTTACTGCTGCAATAACAGAAACCCAGCTAGCCCTCCGGACTACGTAGGACACCTGGTGGGTGCAAAAGGCTCAAGAAATCCAGAACCTGGCAGACTGCGATAACACTCAAGGCTCTTACGATGCCATAAAAGCATTGTACGGCCCCAGGAAGCGGGCCATTGCCCCAGTCTGACCAGCTGACGGGTCCATGCTCTTCAAGGACCGCCACGAGATTCTTGGGGGCAAATCATTTTGAGAGTCTCTTCAACCAAACCAACCCTGTCGACCCACATATTCTGGATAATCTCCCAGACCTGCAACCAACCATGCACCTGGACACCCCACCACTTTACTCAGAACTACAGCAAGCCATTGCTGGGCTGAAGAACAACAAAAGCGTTGGACCCGATGGAATCCCTGCAGAGGTTTTCAAATACGGAGGATACATCATTACGCGTCGCCTGCACCTCCAGATCAAAAACATCTGGGAACATGGGACCCTCCCACAGGACTGGAAGGATGCTAACATCGTGGTCATTTACAAACAGAAAGGAGCAGTCTGCGGCAATAGCTGCGAGATATCTCTCCTCTCCGTCGCAGGGAAAGTCTTGGCCAAGATCATGCTCAGCAGATTGGTTGAGCACATCCCGCAAGCTGTGCTTCTGGAAACGCAGTGTGGCTTCCGGAAAGCCAGATCCACGACAGACATGGCTTTTGTCTTGAGGCAGCTGCTGGAGAAGAGCCGAGAATATCACAAAGACCTTTACGTAGCCTTCATCAACCTCAGCAACAAGAGACACCAGCGGGCGGCTGGTACCCCCTGGCATCTGGTTTCCCCTGCTCCACCTGCGGACGAGTGTGTGGCTCAAGGATCGGACTCAACGCCCACGAGAAGTGTGGCTATGGGGAACCAGAAAGTATTGGATCATGTTGGCAAAATGTTAAAACTGTGAAGTTGAAATGCCAAATATTCAAGAGGAAAATAAAAAACAGTGTGAGTGTGTAGCGTAGAGGACAGTTCAAACATTTTAATGAAGAAGCTGCAGAGTGTTTCTGCCAAAACTGTTATTTTTAACCTGAGGAAATTTCTTTGTATTTCATTCTAAAGAAAGGAAACCCAACTCTCTCTCTCTCTCTCTCTGTCACCCCCCCCCCCCTCTCTCTCTCTCTGTCCCTCTCTGTCTCTCTCAATTCAATTCAAATTGCTTTATTGGCATTAATGTCAGAAATAACAATATTGCCAAAGCATCAAGGATAATAATGTGAGAAGAAATACATACATACAATTCATTGAGTAAACTAAAATATATACATTTAAAAATAAAAATAAAAACAGGAAAGCAACAACAGTATATCAATATACAGTAAAATTGCTAGTGTCAAATGTTAGAAACAAACAAAGACAAAAGCAAAGAAAAAATAAAGAAAAAACCCATGAAGTAGAGGAGTAAATGAGAAGGTAGAGTAACCTGTGGGGAGATGAACTCCAGATATTACGTGTTGTTGTGCTGGTTGTCTCTCAGGCTGTGACATGCACTCACATATCTCGCTGCTTCTACAGCACTCACACTATTTTCTCAAATAAAACTAGCTGCAGTCAGACTGTTACAAATGTGGATACAACTAAAAGATCCAGCAAAAGACAAAACAGTTCTGACAAGAAGCAGAGTGAAGCAAAAGCTAAAAAACTGCTGGAGGATCTGTGTGATGATGATGATGATGATGATGATGAGGAGGAGGAGGAGGAGGAGGAATGTGAGTGGACATCATTCCAAGTAGAGGAGTTAACTCTTTATTTTCTGGAAAAGATGAAGAAGTTCCTGCAGGACTCTAAAGGGCTCAGGGCGTTTAAGACGGAGCAGTTTTTCCCTGATCTGAGAGGGTTCATCAGGTCTGTGGCCTGGCTGAGGAAAGATAATGAAGGGTTCACTGACCGAGAGGTTTTCCAATTCAAGAAACTTGTTACTAAAGTCAGAGCTCAACTCATTGAGGATGATGACTAGGTACAATATGTTTCTCCACATACTTGCTGTGTGTGTTTTTGCTCTTTCCTTTTTAATGGCAGATTTAAAAATTGGATCCTTAAATATTAACGGAGCAAGAAGCGATGTTAAAAGAGCTTCTCTGTTTAAACTGATGGAGTTAAAGAATCTTGATGTTATTTTTGTGCAGGAGACTCACAGTGATGTGGAGAATGAGAGTGAGTGGAAAAGCAGTGGCCTGTGGAGGTTATTCTCAGCCATAAAGTCTCTAACAGTGGGGGGGTCGGGGTGCTCTTCTCTAAGGGCTTTCGTCCCTGCTCCTTTAGTGTGGAAGAGATCATGTGTGGGCACATTATAAAAATGAAGGTTCAGTATGAAAATGATAAACTTATTTTTGTAAACGTGTACGCTCCAGTTCTGGCCGTTGAACGAATTACGTTTTTAAACCTTTTGTGTGATGTCATTCAGGATTGTATTGATGATTTTTTGTTTTTGGGAGGTGATTTTAACTGCACAGAGAATCCCACTTTAGACCGAAACCACCTGGAGCCTCATCCTGCCTCCTCAGCCCGACACTGGCGTCTGATGGAGGGCTGTGAGCTGAAGGATGTGTGGAGAGGGTTTCACCTGAACGCCAGGCAGTACACCTGGAGTCACTCCAGAGAAAACATGTTGTCTTTGGCCAGGCTGGATCGCTTTTATTGTTTCAAACACCATTTTGGTGTTTTTAAGCAGTGTTTAATAACTCCTGTTGGTTTTACTGACCATTGTCTTGTCCAGTGCTTTGTTTATATTCAAAATGTAAAATTGCACAGCGCATATTGGCACTTTAATACTGGACTTTTAAATGATAACTCTTTTAAAGAGGCGTTTTAGTGTGTGTGGTGTATACACCGGAGTCATAAGTCCAGTTTCCCATCGTTGCAGCAGTGGTGGGATATTCAAGACCTAGAGATTGAAGTAGTGGAATTACAGAGTTTGGTGGATTCCACAGGAAATCAGGGGTATGTTGAAGCTCTTAAAGTCAAAAAGGCTGCTTTAGCCAACCTGTTGGGCATCACAGCACAGGGGGCTCTGGTCCGCTCCTGCTTCATGAACACTTCCCAAATGGATGCCCCCTCACAGTTTTTCTTTGGTCTGGAGCGTAAGAATGGTCAAAGAAAGATCATCCATTCGCTACGCTCTGAAAATGGAGCTACAATCACGGGAACCCCTGAGATCAGGAGATATGCCACCTCGTTCTACAAAGACCTGTTCAGAGAGGAGTATGTGGAAGATGCTGAGTCAGCTGTGTCCTTCTATGCTGGGCTTCCTCAGGTGGGTGCTCACAACACCGTGCTGGAAGATCTACTGTCCCTAAATGAACTGTATGTTGCTCTGATGAGCCTTGGGAACGGTAAGGCACCAGGCATCGACGGGCTGCCTGTAGATTTCTATAAGACCTTCTGGCCCATGATTGGTGAAGACCTGCTGGAGGTGTTTCAGGACAGCTTGAGCAGAGGACATCTGTCGCTGAGCTGCAGAAGGGCAGTCATTACCCTGCTGCCAAAGAAAGGAGATCTGCAGGATTTAAAGAAAGTGAGCATCAGCGTCAGTTCTGGCAGGCCAAGTAGTCAAAACGCCGCTAAACACTATTGGCCAACAACACGGTCTCATCAGCTGATCTGCAACAGCTGATCTGCATCAGCGCATCAGCTGGTCAACTCCCCTCACTGCTAATAGGCTATGCTCAAACAGGGCACCTTACTTAAAGCTGCTTCAGTTTGCTCCTAACTGATTGCTGTTTTAGTTGCTCCTAACCTCACCTTATTGTGATGAAAAAGAAACCATGTTTCATTGTTATTGTGAGTGTGTGTGTCTGCCGCCGTTGTTCTCGTTGCTGGAGAAACATTTTAGTAAGGTAGGGGAGGTTTTCTCAACCTGAACAAATGTTCACTTATCTTTTCTCAGGAGGTGATGTCATGTATTTAAGTGTATATGTATACGTATTTATTGGCCTGTTGAAAAGAGATTATTTTGTAAATAACAAGATGGAACATTGATAGAATAAAGTTTCTATCAAAATCTGTGTCTCTCTCTCTCTCTCTCTCTCTCTCTCTCTCTCTCTCTCTCTCTCTCTCTCTCTATTCACCACATTAATTAAATACAGACTTGAAAGAGAAGTGAAGCAGCCAGAGTAAATAAACACTGTGTGTTTGAGTCTTCACAGAGTAAAAGAACAGAGGAATAATAATAGAGAGGGAGAGCGAGAGAGAAGAGACTCATAGAACGTGCCAAAAATCTATATACTGTCGTGTGTTTGTGTGTGTGTCTGACTCATTGAGATTACCCACCAGACTCCATGTAAATAATCAGGACTTTTAGTGTGTATAGAGCCAGCATATCTCCACCAGACTCCATGTAAGCCAGCATATTTCCACCAGACTCCATGTAAATAATCAGGACTTTTAGCGTGTATAGAGCCAGCATATCTCCACATGTAAATGGGTGAATTAAGGGTTTATTTCAACCAAACCAGAGTGGTGACTGTTGGAACAGTGGAAAGATGAACCAAGACGGCTTTTGAGAGTTTGATTTAGTTTCTGTCCACTTTGAATGAAGTGTATTTTACGATGATAAAAGTAGTTATAATTTACATGGAGTCTGGTGGGTTTGGTGATGGTGATTTCATGTTAAACAAAAAGGATGACGCTGAACATTTGTACTGTAGTATTACAGATGTTCCTCTTGCTTAGTGTTTGATTGACAGGTTGACTGATTTATTGATTGAGAGTCTCCTTTACTAATTGGCTGGTTGTCCTCTGCAGGAAGCGCTGGCACTTCAGTGACGTTCAACCGTAACGGCGACGCCCCCGGGCGCTACGATCTGTTCCAGTACCAGTGGAACAACGTCTCCGGGCCAGGGTACCGCGTCATCGGACAGTGGACCGAGACGCTGCAGCTCAATGTGAGTTCACTCCACCGGATAATCTTATCACCTTATTATCATACCTATGTGGTCAACAAAGAGACACAAAATGTACGGGGAAATTGCATTATTTGTAAATTTAAAAACATCACATTTTCTCGAGGAAGGACGCTTGAACCCCCTGCCCAATACACACGCCTAAGTCTTCCACAAAGGTGGGACACATTTGCACAGGTGCAATATTACCCCCCCCCGGATTTCAGTACCCAAGCCTACAAGTGAACATTTGAATTCTGTAGTGAAGGTGAAGTCAGAATTCGTTGGAAATCCTCCCAGCTATTCCACTCAGAGGCTTGTGTTCCTTTTCCAGTTTCCAAAACTACTGTACGCTCCAAAGCAAAGTGATGTTGAATTATTAACCAGAGTTATTGTTCAGCAACAGAGTTTTCCTTAAAACTTGGGCTAAGTCTCTGTGTTTTCTCTGAAGATTTACATTTCCCCAGCGGAGGATCTGACAGGTTTCTGCTGTGGACGGGAGTGTTTGTCTGATCCCAGAAAGCGTTTACACAGAGATCAAACTGCAAAGAAGCTGCAGTCATATTATGGGATGTATGCAGAATCCTGCACAGTTAAAAGACAAAATAAACCACTGAGTCCAGTCAGTTCCCATCCTGACAGATACCATATGGTTTCACGCTAAAAAATCAAGTTCTGAAGAAGATGTGCATGTTTCAACAAGTCAGACCTGCTTGGTTCTTTCAGGGAATGATTCTAGAGATTTACTAAGAATATGTTTAGATCAGTTCCTCTCTAACCCACACAGGGCCAGATACAGGGCCAGGTACAGGGCCAGATACAGGGCCAGGTACAGGGATAGATACAGGGCCATACAGGGCCAGATACAGGGATAGATACAGGGCCACACAGGGTCAGATACAGGGCCAGATACAGAGCCAGATACAGGGCCAGATACAGGGATAGATACAGGGCCACACAGGGCCACACAGGGACAGACACAGGGCCACACAGGGCCACACAGGTTAGTCTAACTCTACAGCAGTACATTCCCACTCCATTCTCTTTTTGGAAACAAGAACAAACTTCAAAGTAGCGAGCTACACGCTGAAAATGTCAAGTGGGTGGTACAACAAGGCAGAGCTGCTTGCTAACTCCACATCCAATATTAAATAAATAAATAAATAAAATAAAGTTTTCTTTTGCAGGGTGCAAATGTTCCACCAGAACCAGTTCCTTCCTGAGACTATTTAGCAGAAGCACCGTCACTGCGTCCGGGGCTTAGCGCCGCCCAAGACGATTGTGATTGGTTTAAAGAAATGCAAACAACCCAGAGAGTTTTTTTTTTCTCCCGTCCCAGAATGCATCTGTGGTGTGTAGCCAGACGTTATGTGGAGATGTGAAGGGCTGTGACGGAGATCAGGGTTAAATGTTATCACTGCTAATGAGGCTCAGCCCCCGACAGAATCTCTCTCTGGCTTCCAGACATGAAAGACGAGCGGAGGCAGCATTTCTGAGCCGCTCGCTGCTGCCGGGTCAGAATCACCTTTAATTGTCAGGCACATTCAACTGGAGACATTACCCCGTTTGGAAAAAATTGTTTGATATTTTTAATGTCTGAAAAACAGAAGCTGAAGACGCAGTAAAGAGGTTGTTTTTCTGCAGCGCCATTACTAAAAGAGCCCCAAATGCAGCTTAAGAAAATTGGAATTTGTGTAATTTTGGGAATATTGTGTTTTCTCTGCAAGAAAATGAGATGTGAAGTATTAATGTCTGAATATAGTGCTTCACTTTCTCAATCGAAACAGGAAAAGAAAAGAGTGCCAGTGTGTTTGAAATGCCTCGGGTTGTGTGTTTGTACACGTGCGTCCATATGTATGTACAGTAAATACATATCAGGCCCGTAGCCTAGTGGAAGGGGGGGTTCTATTTTCAAAAAGTGGACCTTTTTTTTCACACATGCACGCAGACACACCACACACAGACACACACACACACACACAGACACACGCACACACGCACACACACACACACGCACACACACACACACACACAGACACACGCACACACACACACACACCACGCACACACACACACGCACACACGCGACCCACACGCGCACACACACGCACGCTTTTACTACACGACGCACTTATACACACACGCTTACACACACACACACACACACACTAGAACCCACCAGAACCATCAACACATAGTATATATTAAAACTAATAATTAAATTAAAACTTTCTTTAATTGAACAAATTGAACATTGAGTTGAATATAACTTTCAACTAACACAATGAATCTCTGAGTGTCTTTCACCATGTGTTTATTGCGCCGGTTGATATTGAAATGACGATATAACAACGATTTATTGTGCAGCCTCCAAATAAAGCCACAAAAAGTCTTTAAAAAAGCAACAAAAATGTCAAATAAAAGCAACAATACTATTTTAAAAAATACCTCAAAATTGGCTGAAAAAAGTGACAAATGTATTAAAAAAAAAGTGCCTAAAGCATTAAAAGTGAAAGTGACAAAAACTTTGGAAAAAGCTAAATGTATTGTGAACATAAATGATATGCGGGCCGGATCATAATCTGCGAGGGGCCAGCTTTGGCCCTTGAGCCTTATGTTTGACACACATGATATAGAGTGACAGGCCGGGACTTGTTGGAACATGAGATCATGAGATTTCTCTCCCTTTCTGTCAGTTTCTGTCTTTCTCATCGTCTGCTCTTCCAGTGACCTTTCATCTCTTTAAGTGAAGCTGAAACCATGGCGACAGCTTCTGTCGCTCCTGGTTACAGAGCAAAAAGAAAAATAGGTTTCCCTCCGTCTGAGAGTCTGATCTCAGTCACAGTTTTATATTATTACATATATTCACACACAACCAGTATTAGCAAGGGACTCCATGGGATTTATAAATTAGCTCCATGTCTTCGCGGGATAAGTGACGTCTGGATTTCACTCAGATTCATAATTACATATACATTATCACGACTAAAACTACAATGGTTCCAGCAAAACAAGGTCCTTCCTGGGGATATTTTCACACACACACACACACACACACACACACACACACACACACACACACACACACACACACTAAGGGCCCTATTTTAACGATCTGAAACGCAAGTAGCTTTGTGGGCGGATCTCGGCCGCTGTTGCTATGATACCGGCGGGATAAATGACTCTTGCGCCCGACGCAAATCTTAAATGGGTTGGTCTGAAGTAGCTAGGTGTGGTTTGGGCGTAACGTGAAAATAACCAATCAGAGCGTCATCTCACATTCCCTTTAAGAGCAGGCGTATTGTTCCATGGCGGATTGCTATTATGACGACGGATTTGGCGCGCGTGCACGGCGGAGCTGTCCGGGATGCGGCAAAGTAATAAAGGCCCGTCTTGACCCGGGGGGGCGTGATGTTGCTGCTCCTCTCGGCGCATCTCCTCAAGTCTGGAGAGGATTGCTGCAGCCATTCAGCATGGGCCTCCAAACGCACCACCTGCTCCTGTTGTGCCCCTCCCCCCTCCCCCACTCCATCTCCATCTACCCGCTCCACCAGGAGCGCATCCCGGACCCGATCCCACCGGAGTGTCCAATCCCGCCGTAGTTCAACATCACGTCTCCTTAAGTCCTCTAATATTTCCTCATTTATGTCATCAACACATCCATGATTCATGGAAATGTTGTGTAAAACACAACAAGCCACAAAGAATGCTGGGACTTTTTGAGGACTGTACTGTAAAGTGCTCCTGATCTATCCAAACACCTGAAGCGCATTTTCAGTCATATTTTTCCTTGTAATTATGTATGGTTTGCAAAAATGGGAACTGCTGCGTCCGTGTAGATGCACACGCTACATTATGGCCAAGCAAGTGTCACAGGGCGGAAGTAGATTTTATTTGAGCATGCTTTTATTGGATTTGCTGTGGTTTTCGGTTTTCGGCCAAAATACTTTTATCACCGAAACAATACAGCCGAAAATGTTGTGATGACGCAAACAGAAACTGCGATCTGCACGTGTGTCAGTACCCGATCCGTTCCACCTGTAAAGCGTCTCCTAGGCAACGAGGAGGAGACGGACCACGGAGTGAAAACAATGAGAAGTGCTCTTAGAGTCTGTCAGCACACGTTTCAGTGAGATCTGTTCGGATCCTCTGCACTTCATCGCGACTGGACCTGATCCGCGTTATAAAGACCGTTACTTGGATGTGGAAATAAAGCAGGGCGCACGAGAAATGATCCAGGTCGCCATGGAGACGGAGAACCCGCGTGGAGACGGAGACGGAGCGGCGCCCAGCGCAGGAGGAGATCAGAGCGCAGAAACAAAGACTGGTCTCTCTGCACCAGATGAGGGGCATGCACCCTCGCTGTCTGATATGTTCAGGGAAATCCTGCAAGAAAGTGCCTCAAATAATAAATAATAATAATAATAATAATAATAATAATAATAATAATAATAATAGGTAAGCTATTCTGTTCTTAGGCTACTGTATACTGTATGTGACTATCAGATTGTAGCCATATTTCTGCTAGATAAATTAAACTTTAATATTAATTTATACAATTGCAATGCCTTGATTTTAGTAAAGTTAGTACACAGTCATAGCCATAAATGCAATGGTACTAATAATTGGCTTAATTTCTTTCGGTGTTTCGGTTTCGGTTTTTGGTCTTGGTTTCCTCTTTTTTCGGTTTTTGGTTTCGGCCAAGAATTTTCATTTCGGTGCATCCCTAATTAGGACTTAATGACTCGCACCTGGGAGCTAGAGACGGGATTGACTGGTTTTTAGGTATAAAAAGGGCAGAACAGTAACAGAGAGGAGTAAGGAAACACATGAAGAAGATGGAGGACACTGAGAGCGAAGAAGTACAAGAGACCAACAGGAGACAAGGAGGACATGGAGAGAATGAGAGCACCACAGAGGAGCAGACAGAGAGACCCAGAGAAACTCAAACACCGATGGCTAGCAGCAACAGTGGGAGAAGGTCAAACTTCTCCCTTCCTCAGAAGTCTCTTTCTAAGACCGGTGTTTGGTGTGTGAATTGTATGAAGCGGTGGCACTCTTAAAGGACCTTTGACTGGCCCAGAGTTCTCTTTACAGGCTATGCCCCAGGAGAGGAGCCACACGGATAAGAAGCTGGTTGCCAGCGGAGACCTGTGGACATTCTAACATCTCACTCCTGTTCCGTTGGACTATTTTTAGCTTGATTTTAGTTGGTTGTGTTTTTAGTTTTTAAATTCTTTTAAGGAGGAATTTTAATTGGTTTATTTTACTCTTTTTAAATAAATTTGTTATTCCTGTTATTCATGGTTTTAAATACACTTGTTTTACTGCTCTCCCCCAGTACAAAGGGCCTGTTTTAATCTTTATATTTATTATTTTTAATTGTTTTATGAGGTCCTAGGCCTCACCAAAACCTAGGTGGCGTTGTCGGCCTCGTACACAATCTATTTTATATTTTACTCCCACGCGCTCATGCACGCTGAGTGCAAGATAGGGCCCACTATCTCTCTCTCTCACACACACACACACACACACACACACACACACACACACACACACACACACACACACAGATCATGTATGTCAGCGTGGTACATTAGGATAATTGATCCATATGTAATGACTCTGTTAACAGCAGCGAGTTCACACAGAGGTTACTAATCTCCTGAATATGCTGATTACTCTCCTGTTCTCCTTCGTCTCACTCTGCCTCAGAAAGGCTCCTCTTCGTCTCACTCTGCTTCAGAAAGGCTCCTCTTCGTCTCACTCTGCTTCAGAAAGGCTCCTCTTCGTCTCACTCTGCCTCAGAAAGGCTCCTCTTCATCTCACACTGCCTCAGAAAGGCTCCTCTTCGTCTCACTCTGCCTCAGAAAGGCTCCTCTTCGTCTCACTCTGCCTCAGAAAGGCTCCTCTTCGTCTTACTCTGCCTCAGAAAGGAGTCTACGTGTTCGTTAGCTAAGGTTAGAGTAAGGTTAGTGTAAGGTTTACGTGCAGCATCTAAGCCAAGTGAATGTAATTAAAAGACTTTTCTCAGATCTAATGATTGTAGATGGACTTTAGCTTTAAGTTTGGTCTTTTTGAGTGGTATTTATGTGTTATCTGCTCTAGCTTTTTCAAATCATTTTAGACCCAGATATGGAGATAATAACGGTCCAAAATGATGTGAAAAAGAGACACAAACTGACTACAAAGAGACAAAAGATGACTACAAAGAGACACAAAAAACAGAGATTGAAAAACGTATCAAAACGTATCAAGACAGAGAGAGAGCCAGAGACAGACCGAGACAGAGCAAGGGAGAGAGAGAGACACAGAGAGAGACAGAGAGGGAGAGAAGCGATAATGGGAGACCTAATAGCTCCGGCTCAGCCACATCTGGCTCACGGCGGCCATCGAGGTGAATAATTTAGTGTTGTGAGGAAGCAGAGGCATGGCGGCGAATACAGAACACACATCAACTAGATCACATGGCTGTCTCTGTGGAGCAGCGCTGGAATGGAACGCAGTACATGTACTCAGTACTGTACTTGAGTCCACATGTTAAGCTACTTGTACTTTACTTGAGTCTTTTCTTTTCATGCCACTTTCTACTTCTACTCCACTAGAGAGAAATATTGTCCGTTTTACTCCACTGCATTCATCTGACAGTCACAGTTTACATTATTTACAACTCACTGTCAATCAAATCAGTCACACCCATTTAGGCCATATAGGGATTCATTTCCTCTTTCCATTCAATTAATCAAGTTAATCAGGATCCACAGGCACCACGTGTGTGTGTGTGTGTGTGTGTGTGTGTGTGTGTGTGTGTGTGTGTGTGTGTGTGTGTGTGTGTGTGTGTGTGTGTGTGTGTGTGTGTGTGTGTGTGTGTGTGTGTGTGTGTGTGTGTGTGTGTGTGTGTGTGTAAAGTGTAAAGTGTAAACTGGTCATTTTCAGTGCGTGTAGCTTGAAGGTTGTTGTTGTTTGCTGAAAAGAACGGAGTTAGAGAACAGAAACACTCTGTCAGGGTTTATAATACTGAGCTTTTCTAACGTGCGTACATCTAAAAAAAATAGCAGTTTTGTGTAAAGTATGTTCCAGGAAGAACTTGTTCCCATCAGTTACTTAGACACAAAACTTGGGAGGAAAGGGTCCAAGCTGAAAAGTACCATACTTCCCCTTTAAGAGTGGCGTTGCCCTGTTGGAATGATGCAGTTGATCCTAATCAGTGTGCTTGGCTGAGTTTTTAATGAGCATACCGAATGCTAATTCAAATGTGACGTATGCTCGGAGGTATAATTGTTTCCGTGCTGTGTGTTTGTCATGCAAACTTGTTAACATTATTTTGTTGAAGCATGAGAGACGCGGTTGCCACGGTGATACTTGTCTGATTAGTGTGCTTTTCATTTGGTTCCCGTCACTCAGGCGGGTGCACGGGGCCCAGTGGGGAGCCGGGGGGGATTCATTTACTCTTTCCTTTCAATTAATCAATTTAATCAGGATCCACAGGTGTGTGTGTGTGTGGGTGTGGGTGTGGGTGGGTGGGTGTGTCTCTCTGTGTGTGTGCGTGTTTGTTTTGAGTGGGTGTGTTTGTCTCTGTGTGTGTGTTTGTGTGTGTGTGCGTGTGTGTGTGTGTGTGTGTGTGTGTGTGCGCTCCTACCCATACGTTGTGAGTCTTTGCTCTGAACTGGGCTTTAAAGTGATGGAGGGATGAACCAACGGCAGCTATTGATTCATCTTTCTACTTTCTGTTAAATCTCACAGCCAGGTCAATATGCTCCTCCATTTAGCATATGAAACGTATTTAAATGTGTCACGTTAGAAACAACCTGAACTACACAGAACTGACAGTGTCAGCCTGGTTATAGAATGACTCACGACTTCACAAATCCAGAAGGATTTCAGACTGGAGGTAGAAATGGGATTCAAAACGCCAGGAGCAACGTTGGCTCAGTCATTTAAATGGAAACTCGGTCTGATGGAGCGGTCAGGAACTCACTCGGGTCTTTAGAAGAGGTGTCCGAGCTGGCGGAGAGATCCGGGTGAGAAGGTCTACGTGTCTGAACAAAAGTCCTTCTCTCATCCAGCTGGAGATCAGTGGAGCAGCTGATTATTTCCAGACCCCCGGCACACAGTATGGCTGACCCTTATACCTAACCCGTCAACAAAGAATGGACGTTTCAGGGACACGCGGGACAAGAACGGGACATGAACCCCAATCTGCTGGGGGAAAGTCCTACCCTACTCTATACTGTTGTCCCTCTTCATAATACTCTCTACCGTTGTCTCTCTACATACTACTCTCTACTGTTGTCTCTCTTCACATACTACTCTCTACTGTTGTCTCTCTACATACTACTCTCTACTGTTGTCTCTCTTCATACTACTCTCTACTGTTGTCTCTCTACATACTACTCTCTACTGTTGTCTCTCTTCATACTACTCTCTACCGTTGTCTCTCTACATACTACTCTCTACCTTTGTCTCTCTACATACTACTCTCTACTGTTGTCTCTCTACATACTACTCTCTACTGTTGTCTCTCTACATACTACTCTCTACTGTTGTGTCTTTACATACTACTCTCTACTGTAGTCTCTCTACATACTACTCTCTACTGTTGTCTCTCTACATACTACTCTCTACTGTTGTCTCTCTACATACTACTCTCTACTGTTGTCTCTCTACATACTACTCTCTACTGTTGTCTCTCTACATACTACTCTCTACTGTAGTCTCTCTACATACTACTCTCTACTGTTGTCTCTCTACATACTACTCTCTACTGTAGTCTCTCTACATACTACTCTCTACTGTTGTCTCTCTACATACTACTCTCTACTGTAGTCTCTCTACATACTACTCTCTACTGTTGTCCCTCTACATACTACTCTCTACTGTAGTCTCTCTACATACTACTCTCTACTGTTGTCTCTCTACATACTACTCTCTACCGTTGTCTCTCTACATACTACTCTCTACTGTAGTCTCTCTACATACTACTCTCTACTGTTGTCTCTCTACATACTACTCTCTACTGTTGTCTCTCTACATACTACTCTCTACTGTAGTCTCTCTACATACTACTCTCTACTGTTGTCTCTCTAAATACTACTCTTTACTGTAGTCTCTCTACATACTACTCTCTACTGTTGTCTCTCTACATACTACCTCTTACTGTTGTCTCTCTACATACTACTCTCTACTGTTGTCTCTCTACATACTACTCTCTACTGTAGCTCTCTACATATACACTCTACTGTTGTCTCTCTACATACTACTTCTACTGTAGTCTCTCTACATACTACTCTCTACTGTTGTCTCTCTACATACTACTCTCTACTGTTGTCTCTCTACATACTAATCTCTACTGTAGTCTCTCTACATACTACTCTCTACTGTTGTCTCTCTACATACTTCTCTCTGCTGTAGTCTCTCTACATACTACATACTACTCTCTACTGTTGTTGCGCAGTGCGTTCCATACAGATGCTAAAGGGGATTTTTGTGTTGGTATCTGACGCTGTAAGACGCTGCCCAACCAAAAGGTCTCATTCAGTGATCAAAGTGAAATGCTTCCTCTGGACACTAGAGTTGGGAGTGAGAACTGGTTGTCCAGGAAGCAATTTGTGCTGTCCTAAACTTTAACGTGAAGAAATGAAGTAAAAGAGAGTGCAACATGTGCGACAGGAGATGTAGAGAGGAGGGAAGATATTGTTCTTTCCCTTCTCCACAGAGTTGGCCGGCCAACTGCCTTTGGGAGGGAGGAAGATTAGAGTTTGCCTTTTTGTTGCCGTGGCCAAATACAAATCCCAGCCTTGGGCTGACTCAGGCTGTTAGTTCGATGCAGCTTTTCATCCCCAACTCTCCCAGGTTATCAGCAGCCCGCGGAGAGTCTGCTTGATAGTGGGTGGCGATAACATCCACTGTCATTTCTCTACCTTTTTCTCCAGCGTGGCCCCCGGCGTCTGACGCCAAAGACTGATTCACGTAGGCCTTTGTAGATAATCTGTTTGAGGATGTCCTTAGCGCTGCGTAATTGATCTCCTCGGGTCACACAGAAGCATTTTGAAATCCTTCCAAGTCATTTCAAACCCTTTAAACAGAAACCAGCTATCTGCCAAAATAATCAACATCAATACACAATAATAACAGGTTTTTCTTTTGGCCGGCGTCCGTCACTGGAGCGCCTTCCAAAAGTCTGGGCAAAGTTTCAAGAAAGACCTGGAACTGTTGGGAGGACGTGAGCTGATTCTCTGAGACTTTTTATCGTTTTGCTCATTGCCCATTTCACTAATAGCCACGGATACAAATCTTGACAACAACGACGCTGACGGCAGTTATGATCTGGAACAGGGGTGTCAAACTCAGTTTCACTAAAGGCCACACTGGAAAATAACATTCACATTAAGATAAGATGATAATAAAACTAAAATATATTTGCAGTCTTTTAAGTTACAGTTTCGTCAACATAAAGCCCTAAAAAAGTCAGCAAAATCATAATTTTCTGGTAAGATACCTGTACTTTTACTCTAGTATTGCTTTCAAGTACTTTATACAAAACTGAAAAACCATCGTCTGCTTCCCCATTAAAGTTACAGACGGGAGAAACCTCGGTGCCTTGCTCATGGACTCCTCAGATCAGGGAAACTGATCCTCCAGTTTTCAAGTCAAGTCAACTTTACTGTCAATTCTCTCAAAATATGTGCCAGACATACAAAGGAATCTAAAATGCGTTTCTCTCCGACCCACTGTATACTTTTCTTCATTCTAAATAGGGCAAAAGTGAGACAGAACCAAACAGTATAGGCAACTAAAGAAATGGAAAATGTGCAATATGAAGGAACAATATAAAATGAAATGTAATGAAAGGGAAAAAATATCCAGTGTTGCAGAGTGACGGGCCGGCTCCATTGCAGCGTAACGCACACGGAGCGGACGTTCCAACACTTCACTTCCACTATAATCAGTAAAGCTGTTTACAGCGGACAGAGGACGTCAGCTCTACAAGCCTAGTAACTGGACAGTCTTCTTTTCTATGTTTTATGTAAGGTGTGTGCTGCTCTTTTACACAGAAATGGATCATAAAAAACAAACATAACTTAATGTGCGTGCTACAAAAAGATACCTTGTGCTGTCTACTGAATAAAGTTTATGCATGTGAAACAAAAATCATGTGTGTTGTCAATTATTTAGTTTGAAACAAAAGTATGTATGTACAGTATACTGTGTCTGGAAAATGATATGAAATCAATCCTAAGAAAAAATGAGCACAGAAAACCACAGAGCGCTGAGTAGAAGTAGAAACTCCAGATAACTACGATGTCCAGTGGGTGCAGAGCTATGATCCAGGTGGAATTTATCCATATCGATGTTGCACTAATAGAGTATTCATTACAGATTAGCAGCAGTCGAGCTGCCGAATCAATGAGACCATTGCTTCAGGAAGGAGCCGAGAACACAGCGGCGCTGCCCTCTGACAGATCCAATCTCCGCTGTAAATCTGAGACAGCACAATCCCCTCACAGGCCGTTTCTTCCACACAGCGCTGACAACTTTCAAGTTTTACGGTCTTTAACCCTTGTGTTGTCCTCCTGTTGACCATGCAACTTTTCAGCTTTTTTGGGTCAAAATGTTAACTCAACGGGCAGCTTGGGTAGCTCACCTGGTAGAGCGTGCGACTCATGTACAGAGGCTCCGTGCTCCGGCTCCAGGTTCGACTCTGAACTGCGGCCCTTTGCTGCATGTCATTCCCCCCCCCCTCTCTTTCTCTCCCCTTTCATGTCTAAGCTGTCCTATCAAATAAAGGCCTAAAATGCAAAACGTTTTGGTCCTATTTTTAAACACTTTTGTCGCTTTTCCTCCGATGTTTTTGACACTTTCTTCAACATTTTTGTCCCTTTTTCTGACGTTTTTGTCGATTTATTTCTGGGCTTTTTGTGTCGGCAACTTTCAGATATTCTGTCTAACAAACAAGCAACCGTCTCGATTGCATGATGTGCAAACAAAATGAAAAATGCAACAATGCTGCAGCCCGAATCGCACCAAGTCCACCGAACTACAGGTGTGAAAGTGCCCTAAGATGTACTCCCATACCAAGAAAAGGTTTTAGTTTGAGATTTAATAATAATAATACATTTGATTTACAGTTTTTTTCGATTGCTAAACGACAGTGGGCACAACTGGAGTCACATGTGCAAAACTCAAACTACAGTCTGCACTACCTACAGTCACCTGAGCTAAACAGTTCACATCACCTCAAAACTCATTCAAAGCAACACAACTCTTAACACACGTCTCAAACAGTATGCACAGGCCTCACTGAGATAACACACACACACACACACACACACACTGAGATAACACACACTGTCACTCAGAACACACTGAGGGTAAAAACACTAGCATCAAACACCAATACAGAAATTACAAACTTTCTCATCTTTACAGTTTGAACAATTTGAGTGACTTGACACTACTCAACAGTTTATTTAAGGAAAAAATATAGATTGTATAGCATACCAATTTTTACATAAGGTAAACAAGAAGGAATGAAAATCATCAGTTTTCTTCAATAAAGTATTTTGTCTCTACTAATTTATGGAATTACTGGGGAAAAAACTAAAGGTACATAACAGTACCAGAGAATAGTGTGACTAATCCTGCCTCTCTCAGCATCATGTGGCAAGTTTTCTTCATCACATTGGATGTCTTCATCATCTCTAAATACAAAATACGGTGTTTCTATTGCTTTCACCTCCATTACTTTCTGAAAAACAGTAAGAACACAGTTTTACTATATTAAAGATATTGTGTTTTTCACTTTTTTTTTATAGCTGTGTTTATAACCTCAGACATCTTACCTGGACATGTTGGTATCTTTGCTCTTTTACCTGTTTCTCTCAAACAGTACAGTGTAGAATTGTTTCATTCTTATTTGGTGTTTGTATACAAAAAAAGACTTTCTGAGTTTTCTCTGTATAAATACCGTATATGTTCACTAACTAGTCTAAAACAAGACACCTGCTTGGGCTTTCAGCTAAAACTCCAATCAGCAGTGTTTGATAGGCACCAGACTGAAATCTATTCTGTTTTGAATGTGTGGTTAACAGTTGTGACAGCAGTGTGTTAGCATCTGAACAAAGTGCTGTAAATCTACAGTGTTGTGCACGTTGTGGTTAAAGTCATGGGATAAGTGTGTAGAGTTTTGAAAACTGTGTTCAAGCAATGAAAAATGAACTAGAGTTTGGTCCACATGAACTGCTGCTGTGCAGACTGTAGTTAGAGTTTTGCACATGTGACTCCAGTTGTGCCCACTGTCGTTTAGCAATCGAAAAAAACTGTAAAGCCGCCTTTCTCGGCACTCAAGGACACCGTACAGGGATACATAAGACATTTAAAAGCAGCAAAAAAAAAATTAAGAATACAACAATAAAACAACAGAAAGAGGAAGAGCAATTGACATCAAGTGGAAGAGGCACTTTTAAACAGACTGTTTTGAGTTGCAATTTGAAAAGGGGGAATGAATTGATGGAAATTTAGGATTCAAATAAAATGGATGAGAATGACTTTCTGAAGACTTCTTACAAAAAGAAATGTGGAGATTTGTCCTCCTGTTGTTAATAATGTTACATTCCACATTTCTTTTTCTAAGATCTCTTCAGAAAGTCGTCAACCATTTTATTTGAATCCTAAATTTCAACACTGTTTTCCTATCTGTGTGAACAAACCTTGAGACAATCCTTCCGCCCATCCTGACTCTATATCTTACTACACACTGCTGTATGTAGGGATTGCTAGAAAATATGTATATCCTTGTGTGTGTCATTAAACCTTTAGAACTGAACCCTGCTTCCCTAGGCGGTTATAACCCCCCAATAATCAAAACTGGCGAGTGCGTTACTTTACATAAATAAAGACATTTGCACCATAAATTGATGCAGAAAGGCACAAATTGTTGCAGAAAAATTCACCAGAATGTAGAAAACAAAGTGTTTGACGTTGCTCAAAAGTGGAGATCTCAGCCCCCACAATGTTGAACCCAAAGTTACGCCCTTGCTTGCTTCATGTCACTTTGTTCTCCAACATCTCGCCACTGCTTTTTCAGAATCCAGTCACAGAAGTCAGTAGATGATAGGATTGGATCCACAACACCTCCCTTTACTAAAGGTTCAAGGTGAAGAAAGTTGACATTTTCAAGATGGTTTAAATCTAATTCCTCCGTATTGTTTGCTCTAATTTATAAAACATCTTGTGGTTAGTTTTCCGTAACATTTCGTGGAGTTATCTTGTGGAATGAAAATGTACAATGTCTTTAATGACAAGTTATCCCAAAGTGCTTTACATTTAAAAACAACATTCACATTATAACCAAGCACAAATACAAAGAAGAATACAGTATATGTATCAACACAACAAGACAATCAACCAAAGGTGTGACCATACAAAATTGAGGTTCTTTTTGGGACATTTTTGTCTCTTTTTCCAACATATTTTTTGTATTTTTTCAATGTTTGTGCTCTGGTTTAACAATATGTGTGAACCCCTGATCTAACCATTCATCCTCTCTCTCTCTCTCTCTCCCCAGGTGGAGGAGATGCAGTGGCCTGGCGGCGAGCAGGACATCCCCAGCTCCGTGTGCAGCCTTCCCTGTAGGACGGGCGAGAGGAAGAAGGTGGTGAAAGGCATGCCGTGCTGCTGGCATTGCGAGCCCTGCGACGGCTACCAGTACCAGCACGACGAGTTCACCTGCAAGCTGTGCTCCTACGACATGCGCCCCGACGCCAACCGCACCGCCTGCCAGCCCATCCCCATCACCAAGCTGGAGTGGCACTCGCCCTGGGCTGTGATCCCCGTGTTCCTCGCCATGATCGGGATCATCGCTACCATCTTTGTCATGGCTACGTTTGTACGGTACAACGACACGCCAATCGTCCGGGCGTCTGGCCGCGAGCTGAGCTACGTTCTTCTAACTGGGATATTTTTATGCTACATCATTACCTTCCTAATGATCGCTAAGCCGGATGTTGGCGTGTGCTCGTTCCGAAGGATTTTCCTGGGTTTAGGCATGTGCATCAGCTACGCCGCCCTCCTCACCAAAACCAACCGCATTTACCGAATCTTCGAGCAGGGCAAGAAGTCGGTGACGGCGCCGCGGCTGATCAGCCCCACCTCGCAGCTGGCGATCACCTCCAGTCTGATCTCGGTGCAGCTGTTGGGCGTGTTCGTCTGGTTCGTGGTGGATCCGCCCAACACGCTCGTAGACTACGACGAGCAGAAGACCTTCAACCCGGACCTGGCTCGAGGCGTGTTGAAGTGTGACATCACGGATCTGCAGATCATCTGTTCGTTGGGTTACAGTATCCTGTTGATGGTGACGTGTACTGTGTACGCCATAAAGACCCGCGGGGTCCCGGAGAACTTTAACGAGGCCAAGCCCATCGGGTTCACCATGTACACCACCTGCATCGTTTGGCTGGCGTTTATACCCATCTTCTTCGGCACAGCGCAGTCTGCGGAAAAGGTAAGATGAATGGGCAAACAATTTGCCGAGGTGCTCACAAGTCTCTGAGCTAGAATAATTAACGTGTTGTCCAACACATTCTCACTCCCATCGCGTCAGAAAGCAACGCTTGGTCAGGTTCTAACCTCCGGTGGATTTGTGAGGACTATGGTTAACTGCTCCTCAGATCTCTGCAGGGTAAATCCAGACAGCTAGCTAGACTATCTGTCCAATCAGAGGTTTCTGTTGCACGACTAAAACTACTTTTGAACGTACACGTGTTCCACCAAAACAAGTTCCTTCCTGAGACTATTTAGCACCGTGGCTCCATCCAGAGCTTAGCACGATTGTGATTGGTTTAAAGAAATGCCAATAAACCAGAGCACGTTTTTCTCCCATCCCAGAATGTTGTGTGGGCCAGCCAGACCTTCATCTGCAGCGCTGATGAGGAAGGTCTGGTAATATGAGACTATATTTAGACGGTCTTGGTCGGGACTCTTGGCGTCACTTTTTGATGCACTTCTTTTATTACTGTTATGGTTTATAGACTTACATAAACCTTTAGCTTAGATAGTACTGATTTTAACCCTAACCCAAAGAAACATATTTCTTATCATCAGCTACTTCCTGTTCTGATGATTTAAGGTTTGGAGATTTAATAAAGGACAGCAGCTGTGATCCCCAGTTGCACAATTAGCTATTTTTTACCAAACCCCAAAGGCTCGAACTGGAATTAGTTATAATGTGAGGAGAGTAATGGGATGCAGGCGACTTGTTAGGAAAGTCTAAAGGTTCTTACCATAATTGCATGACCTTTAAGTCTTATCACAACTGTGTGGAAACTACAGCTAAACGAAATGAGTCTCTGTGAAATGTGGGAAAGCAATCTGCTGAACATTTTTAATAAGCTTTAGCAAAACTCCATCATGATTATGTGTGCCTTGTTAAACTGCTTTGTGTCCCCACAGATCTATTTGACTTTTGTTTATTTCTGAATTAAAAAAAAACGTTAATTATTCTTCTTGTATAATTTATTAGGAGGAAACCACAGAAACTGTACAGTCAGTCATTGCACGGATGTTTGACATTGTACTGGATCTATACAGTATGGTTCTTTATTAGAGTTTGGTATATTTTGTTGTTTAATTACTTCAACGCTTTGTTATGATCAGGTTTGTAAGATATCGTACAATATCGTACAAAGACTTATGCACCACAATGCGTATGATATCCTACGAAATTAGGCGACCAAACGTACATTCACGGTTACAGTTAAATTTAGCCGAGCAAGGGTGACTGTGAGCCGGGTACAGAGCACCGTGAGGTGACGGTCCTTTCAGTCACCATTACGGTTATAATTAGCCGACAAAAATCAGTTAAAACAAGGTGCTCTAAGCCATGTTGAGTGACGGCACTTGACGTTCAAAGTATTTTCAAACAAAACGAAGACTAGCTCACCCCTCCCTCCTCCTCATCCCGTCCCCTCCCTTTCGCGCCAAACCCCCAACCCCCACATCCTTTTTGTCGGTTATTGGCTGGAATACTGGAACACTGTTTGTTATGTTTGGTGGTGCAGGTTGGCGCAGTTTGTTTATGTTGGCGTTTCTGGAGCCTGGGCTGTCTACAGAGACCGCGTTTTTTACAGTGTGTTCAGGGGACAGGCAGCTAGCAGATAGTGAGGAGATGTTTGCTGTATGTGACAAAAAATGTAGCATTTAACTAGTACTCCCGGGACATGAACACCCGTTTCCTGAGTGAAAGTCTTGTGTTTTCTCCTTAACTTCTTGTTGTTCCATTTAAACAAAAACAAAACAAAAAGTAAGGAAATTTGTGTTTGGTAGATTATTTCTCTGTGGTAACAATGCTTTTTGGCAATAGATCTTATACCATTGGAAAGCCTGTTTAGTTCCCTTTTAAATGGTGCCCCATTTGTAAGGAACATGCATTTGTGGGATGAGCAGCAGCGCTGAGTATGTGGGTTGCGCCCATGAAAAATTTGCCAAATCTTTGCCAAACGAGTTATTTTGCTGCTGCTATTGACACTTGTTTTGAGCTTCTGTTACCCCCAGGTGCTGCCAATCAGGCGCCTAGTCTGCAACCAGTGGCAATCATATATCTCCACAGTCTGGCATAGTTTATCAGAGACAACCTCCAGAATGTGGGAGTGGAGAGGATGGAATGGCCTGCCAGCAGTCCTGACCTCAACCCCATTGAACACTTATGGGATCAACCACATTGGCTGACTTGCGACAAATGCTGGTTGAAGAATGGGATGCCATCCCACAGCAG
Organism: Perca fluviatilis; assembly: GCF_010015445.1. Taxonomy (NCBI): domain Eukaryota; kingdom Metazoa; phylum Chordata; class Actinopteri; order Perciformes; family Percidae; genus Perca; species Perca fluviatilis. Next base: position 44,068,647 of record NC_053115.1, read on the forward strand.
TGTGTGACCAGCATGAGGAGGAGGTGCCAGGCTGTTGTGGCTGTGTATGGTTCTTCCACATGCTACTGAGGCTCCTGTTTGTGAAATGAATAAATTGTTAAATTGCCAATATGTCTGGTTTCTTCAAACTTCAATCATCCAATCCACCAAACACCAAACAAGTCAATGGCAGAATAAGCTGTTTGGCATGGGCACAACCCACATACTCAGCGCTGCTGCTTATCCCACAAATGCATGTTCCTTACAAATGGGGCACCTTTTGAAAGGGAACTAAACAGGCTTTCCAACGATATAAGATTTATTGCCAAAAAGCATTGTTACCACAGAGAAATAATCTACCAAACACAAATTTCCTTACTTTTTGTTTAGCTAAGTTTAGCTATATATGTTGGACAACCTTGTTTCCTCATGAGATGGTCCTCCTTCTAAAAACACTTCCATAACCAGCATTTTGGTTTGTTCCAGTATCATTCTGACCTATATTTAGGTTTGTTGTGGCGGCGCCCTCTAGTGGCCGCAGTAGTTCTGACAAGAGCAAAGCAGGAAGTAAGGTGAGGAAGTATAAGTCTGCTATTGCAGTTACTGTAAGTTAACTTACATTCCTGCAGATGTCATTTTCTGACGTCGAGAGCATTTTGTCCGCTGGCAAACATTCTTTGCATTGCACGCTTGTATTAGAACCCTTCTCTGATTTTTGTATGAAATGTTTTGTTATGCTTCCAGCACTGGAACGTGTTTTTATCCATAACAATATAGTGGCGACTCTCAGACAGCAAGAGAGGTATTTAACTATCGGCAAATTCAAATGGGAGAACTAATCGAAAGCATAAGAATAATAGCGTCCTGTGTGTTGATAGTGGGTGTTTGAAGCAGCCTACTGTGGGGAGTAGCAACATGCTAGTTCACTGTCATAAGCTTTGCAAATAACCTCAGACATATTTTGGTTCCAATGACGGGGTTATCCGTTTGTAAAGTGTCTATATGTCAGTAACGTTTGATATTAGCACTTCGCCAGCAAGCAGTACTTTGTAACCCTAACCCTAAAGTTAGCTTGCTAACTTAACATAAACTGGCTGGCAGACACCTCGCAAATAACCTCAGACTTATCCCCCCCATAGTTACTGTAAGTTAACTTACATAGCTGCAGATGTTTCCTGTTGTACATTTTGTCTGCTGGCAAACATTCTTTGCATTGCACGCTTATGTTCGAAACCTTCTCTCGGCAAATTCAAACAGGAGAACTAATCGAAAGCATCAGAATAATAGCATCAAACTGTACTCAACAGCTGTGGCTGGAAATGGCAAAATAAAACATGAACAACATGCAAAGCAACTAAATGAATATTGTTCAACATGTAGCCGAGATTTTTACAGAAATTATTCACATGTAACTCACAATGTAATCATGAACATGGGGAGCTGTCACTTAATTACACATTTTCTCAGAATCAGAAAAAGGTTTTATTGCCAAAATAAGTACACTTACATGGAATTTGCCTTGGTGAATGGTGCAAACATAAATAAACAATTTAAACATGAATATGAAATAAACAATAAATACAGAAAAACAAATATATACATACAAAGTAACTTTTTGACATTTTTGTCATTTCTTGAAGTTTTTGTCGCTTGTTCGACTTTTTTTTATTTTTACATTTTGTCGTCATTTGATGACATTTTTGCCATTATTTTTGATTTTACATACATGCGAAATAAGTAAGTGCAGATATAAAGTCCAGGGTGAAGGTAACAGATTAAAGTTACCTTTATTTTGTAATTAAATGATGTAGCTCCCCAACACTGTTAAGCACAGATACTCTATTATAATACTAAAGTTGCGGGTGACTGAAGTTTTGTGAAAGAGCTGTAAGCGCTGTCAGAGGCCGAGATTAAAGCTGCTGTCCCCTTCGTCCCTCCGGCCCAGGTGAGAGTGTCCGTCCTGACACTGAGCTCTGCGCTGAGATCTTTGGAAAAGCCTAATCCTCTCTGCTCAGCACTCGGCATTACAGAGATGGACTGGGGTAAAGCCCTCGGATGGACTTGTGTCGTGTCCGCAGGGAAACGCTGTCCATGTGAAGAGCTTCATGTCACAGAAGAAGCTGATAAGCCTGCATCCTGTCGGTGCAGGCGGAGATAAATCCTTCAGCTCCACCTGCACACACACACACACACACACACACACACACACACACACACACACAGTTTTAACCTTTAGGGCCCTATTGTAACGATCTAAGCGCACGGCGTCAAGCGCCTGGAGCAGGTGTGTTTAGGGCGTGTCCAAATCCACTGTTGCTAGTCTGACGGCGGAAAAAACGCTCCGCGTGGCGGGCGCCTGGTTCTAAAGGGTTGTCCTTAGTGTCTTCATTAATCAGAGGTGTGTTTAGGGCGCCTGGTTCTAAAGGGTTGTCCTTAGTGTCTTCATTAATCAGAGGTGTGTTTAGGGCGCCTGGTTCTAAAGGGTTGTCCTTAGTGTCTTCATTAATCAGAGGTGTGTTTAGGGCGCCTGGTTCTAAAGGGTTGTTCTTAGTGTCTTCATTAATCAGAGGTGTGTTTAGGGCGCCTGGTTCTAAAGGGTTGTCCTTAGTGTCTTCATTAATCAGAGGTGTGTTTTGAGCGTAACATGCAATCAACCAATCAGAGACCATCTCCCATTCCCTTTAAAAGCCAGGCGCGTTTGGACCTTGGAGCATTGCTGTTATGATGGAGGATTTACACCATAATATATTTATTTGTAATCTTCTGCATGTGTGTGTGCTGCTACGCGTCAATCTGGGGCCCTACAAAAGATTTTAGCCGTTTAGGTCGCACATTCTTTTTTTTACAAGGTTTTATGACGTTTCTTTCGACTTGTCATTCTTTTTCGATGTTTCTTTTAAAAAGTCAACAAAAAGTCAAAAACGTTAAAAAAAAAATCTACTTTTATTTAAAGGTTTTTTGTCACTTTCTCGTTCGTGTTAACGTATTTTTTACAAAGTTTGACGTTTTTTTCAAATTGTTTTTTTTTAGCCTATTTTATGTTTTTTTTTCGTTTTACTATAGTGAGGATCTTGCTGTCGACAGAGAAAGCAGGAAGTTGATAAGAGATCAGTGGGGAAGCCAGAGATAAAGCATGAAAGTACAGAGGGATCTGCAGAGTAAATTGGGAGACTGGGGAGAAAAGAGAGGCGAGCACAGTGAGATCTGTAGTGGGAGCAGAAAATGGAGGGGATGGAAAGGAAGAGAATGTCAGAGAGAAACAGAGAAGACAGAGATTTAAAGAGAAGAGATATGTGGACAAGTCTGATTGTTATCCGGATGGCTCCGAGGCTTTGTCCTTCTCGAGCTGCAGACTAAAATGATGCTGAAGTGGAGGTGGAGAGAGGCTGCATCATTACAATAAAGCTGGATATATATATATATATAAATAAATAAATAAATAAAAGCATATATATATATATATATATATATATATATATATATATATATATGTATGTGTGTGTGTGTGTGTGTGTATATATACAGTACAGGCCAAAAGTTTGGACACACCATGCTTTTATATATTGCAAACAATCTTTATTTTGCTTACATCACATTAGCATCCAAAAAATAACACCTGGAAGAAAAGGAAATGCAATAAAGACACATTTCTTAAGGATCCTTTACAGATAAAGTAGATCTAGACCAATGGTTCTCAAACTTTTTTCAACACTGTACCACCTTTTGAAATGTTTTTTCATCCAACTAGCACAGAACATTTTTGGTAGGAAGTAGAAATGAAAATAAAAAGCAGGCACAAAGACAGTGCTGCGCCATCAGTGTCTGATTTACTAAACAGTTGTGCACTGTTCCTCTGGATTTTGCAGAGACCCAACAATTCTCAAGTGCAGCGGAGAGAAACTTCCTTTCAATGGGCAGAAGACAGAGAGAGAGAAATATGACTCTAATAATAATTACAGCAGTGGGTATAATGTGGCAGTGGCAATTATAGTAACAGTAAAGATAATAGGACTATGACTAATAATAAAAGTAACACAGGGGATCAAGCAGGCCCATGGCAGCAGCTGCGACCGTGATCCAGTGTTTTCCTGGGTTTGTTGAAGACTTGGGTTATGCATATTTGGCGGAGGGGTTTAGGGATCCTTCTTCAAAACAATGTGATGTTTTTCAATAGACAAAAAGCATAAATTTCAGATCAGTTGGACCGTTATCACCATATCTGTGTCTAAAACGTTGGAAAAGCTAGAGCAGATCATGAATTAATAACACTCAAAAAGCTTAAAGACAAAACTTGCTAAAGAAGTCCAACTACAATGTTTAGATCAGAGTATTTCCGAGTATCATTTGGTTAGTTTTGATTTTACATTCATTTTAGGTGGTGCCAAAAATGGCTTTGGTGCTCAGTCTTGTAATGGTAGGGAAAACCCTGCAGGTGCCACCACAATCCAAGGAAATCTGCGAGATGAGAAAGCACAAGGACTTCGGGGAAGAAGCTACGTTAGTAAGATGCATTAATGGGACGTGAATGTACACAGATGGACAGAGAGAGAGAGAGAGAGAATACACTAAGATGTATATTTTACCATTACTTAATGCAGTAATGACCTTGACTAACTGTTTAAAACAGTTAATTAAGGTGTCTATTATATCATTAGTAAATGCAATATTAAGCCTTGACTAACTGTTAATAACAGTTAACTAAGGTTTCTATTTTATCATTAGTTAATGTAGTAATAAGCCTCAACTAACTATGTATAACAGTTAACTAAGGTTTCTATTTTACCATTAGTTAATGTAGTAACTATTATTAACAGTTAACTAAGGTGTATATTTCAACATTAGTTAATATACTAAAAAGCCAAAACTGGAAATAACCACTAACCCTAGTTGATGTTAATTAAGGTATTTCCTAATATTACTAGGTTGTTGATAAAGATGTTTGATAGCATGTATGTCTTAAGGTTCACAGCATCTCGTTATGAGAAAAATGTTTTTATTGTTTATTTATGGGTTATGGTTGTCCACATACTTTTGTCCACTATATTTGTCCATCCTCCAAATTATGACTTACTTTTGGTTGAGGGTGAGATCAGTGAAAAGACTCCATAGTCTCCATGCAGAGGGTTGCTTCTTCCTTTGTCTTCATTTAGACATTGGGCCCTATTTTAACAATCTGAAACGCAAGTAGCTTTGTGGGCGGATCTCTGGCGCTGTTGCTATGATACCGGCAGGATAAATGACTCTTGCGCCCGACGCAAATCTAAAATGGGTTGGTCTGAAGTAGCTAGGTGTGGTTTGGGCGTTAACGTGCAATAAACCAATCAGAGCGTCATCTCACATTCCCTTTAAGAGCAGGTGCTTGTTCCATGACAGATTGCTATTATAACGGCGGATTTGCCTGGCGCACGCCAGCGGGAGCTGTCCGGGATGCGGCAAAGTATTAAATGCCGTCTTGGCCGGGTGGCGATGTTGCTGCGGCCTCTCAGGCGCGTCTCCTCAAGTCTGGAGAGGATTGCTGCAGCCATGGTTTGCAAAAATGGGATCTGCTGCGTTTGTGTAGATGAGAGAAGCAAAGTGTATGCACGTTGTGCACACGCTACATTATGGCCAAGCATGTGCCCCTAAAATAGCATCTGAATAACGCGCTACTGACTTTAGACTAGCGCCACTGACTTTAGACTAGCACCATAGACTAGCGCCACTGACTTTAGACCAGGTTTTTCCTGGTCAGTGGCGGAATTGTTTTCTGAAACTGCAAAAATAGCACCAGGGAACGTTTGCGCCGGAACACGCCTCCTCTTTTTGCTGAACCGCCCCCGGGAGCGCAAATACATTCCCTAATTTACCGATGTGCGTCTGTGGAGGGAAAAGGCCGCTGTGCGTCGAGTGCAAAATAGGAATGATACATGCGTCGGTGTACAAAGGTGGGCGCAAGATAGGGCCCATTAACTTAAAGCCCAACCTATATAAATTATTGTCCATGCTGTATAATCATTACTTAACCATAACTGGTCACTTGATTAATGTATAATAGCTAATACTGAATAAGCATTACTAAACCATAACTAAACGGTTATTAATGCTCTTTGGTATCCTTATTGTAAAGTTGAGAACATATGCACTGTAACAATTAATGTATAACAATACCGAATAAGCATTACTAAAGCATAACTAAACAGTTATTAATGCTCTTTATCTTGAAAAGTGGGCGAGTGAACGTAGCTCTGTTCTTTAATGTCATCGGTGAACGGATCTTCTCCCAGCTAAACAGACTGTCATGCTACCTGGCTAGCTAGCAGCTATATTGTTACCCAGCATGCCATTCCGCAGTGTAAATTTGTAAATGTACAATTATTAGTGATAAAAATTGTTTATGTCACAATTTGTTATGTGCTGTGGTGTTTATCCTGTTAAAGAGAGTTAGCTGTGGGTTATTAATTGTTGTGTTATAAAGTTACTACCTTGAGTGAGAAGGGCAGTGATATAGTCTATGTGATACGCAGGTATACGCAGTATAGCCACTAAGAAATCTCCAGGGTTTCCATATACCCACTTAAAAATGTACAATGATACGCAACAACATAGTTTTGTGACAGAACTTTCACTTCAGATATTTGTATTCACAAATACTGGGTTGAGTAATGTGACAGCAAACTAAACTAACGCTGCAGAACCTGCAGAGAGACTTTTCTCATCTTTCACTGACCCGCTCCTCGCTGAGCGCAGTGTGTAGTGTGCGTGTAGTATGTAGTGTGCGTAGTACGTGGTGAAGCGTGTAGTATGTGGTAGTGCGTGTAGTATGTTAGTGTTAGTGTAGTAATACGTGGTGTGCGGTGTAGTACGTAGTGTGGCGTGTAGTGCAGTAAGTGTGCGTAGTAAGTACATAGTGTGCGTAGCGACCGGGCCCCAATGCTCCACCTACACAAACACCAGCATCCTCCCTTCACCACATTTAAGACAAATATAAGTAGCCTATTTTATTTTGTCCTTGTTGCTTTGCGGTCAACCTTTGTGATCCAGGCTCAGGTCCCTGGTGTGAAAGCCCCCTTACTGCTTTATATTCCATTATATCTTTGATATGTTTTGAATATCATCTGTGTTTCTCATAGGATAAATAAAAGGTATTCCCACCATAAATTGGTGCATAAAAGTGTACATACACACATACATATATATACATACACAAAATCAGAATGCAGTAGTCTTTGGTGCTCAAAATAACCCTGGGAGAGGACACCCAGACCCCACACTTTGATGTCCCCCCCCACAAAAGGCCCATTTTGAGCCAGAAAAAAAAAAAAGTGGTACAGTATACCAACTACAATGCATTAGACTACACCACTGGAGAACTTCTCAATTCATTCGCAGATTAACCTCTGCTGCAGCATGCTCCGTGGCCATGCACCGGTATTACAATATATGTAAAATTCATATCATACGGGAAATGAATACCCATATATGGTTTAAACTGGTATACCGCCCAGCACTAGTAGTATGTACTATAAGGGGTGCCGTTAAATGGGTCGCGTGGATAATCTACTGTATGTAAGGGCTTAATAATGTTGGTACCATGCAGTGTTGTATAGAAGGACTACCAAGGAATATTTTACTATGGTATGGATATTATGCAATCTGTATGTAAAGTTTGACATGGAATATAGCTGAAAAAGGCCTACCCTGGTCTATTGTAGGGGGATCTTTTTTTCAGTCTGGTTTGTTTGAGGTGAGTCAGGTGAGGGGTGGAGCTCTGTCACACCTTTTCTGCCAAACATGTCTTCACATGCAACACTGGAGCGTGTTTAGTCCACGAACACCCACCACACCTCCATGCTTCGCATCGCCACGTTATGCCCTACTATGCTCCGCATCGCCACGTAACGCCACACAACGCCCTAATATGCTCCGCATTGCCACATAACGCCCTACTACGCTCCGCATAGTTCCATTATCTTTATTGTGACTATAATTGTCACTGATCATCGTATCCCGAACCGGCACCATCAGACACCAGCCCACAAAGAGCCCGGTTCTGTCCCAGGTTTCTGCCTAAAGGAAGTTTTTCCTCGCCACTGTCACACCAAATGGGAAATTGTTGGGTCTTTGTAAATGATAGTGTTGTCTAGACCTAGTCTATCTGTAAAGTGTCCTGAGAGAACTCCTGTTAGGATTTGATACTATAAATAAAATGTAATTGAATTGAAATTGAACATCCAGTACACTGCAGACAGGAGCTACCGACACATCCTTTTAACACACTGTAATGAGACACCGAGGGTACATGGAAACTGATATAGGAGTTTTTTTAAGTATTTCAAGGAAATGAACATATATGGAGGTTCTGACCCAACTTTGTCTGTACAATCAGACTTGATGAACACTTTATGTGCATATGGAAATATAAAAAATTTACAATTCTGTTTTTATATCAATAATCACCGCTGTTTTATTTTTTCATTATTGTCCTTTATTTCTTTTGGCAGCAATAATCTCTTTACTTACTTTTCTTTACATGATATTAAGGGCTTTAAAGGGCAACTATTATATAGCATTTTTAGGTTGATACTTGTATTTTTTGTCTGTACTAGAACATGTTTACATGGTCGGCTCAGTGGTAGAGAGGTTACCTGCCAATCGGAAGGTTGGTGGTTCGATCCCTGGCCCTGCATGTCGAAGTGTCCTTGGGCAAGACACTGAACCCCGAGTTTCCCCCGATGCATCGGAGTGTAAATGTGTGTGAATGTTTACCTGATGAGCAGGTGGCACCTTGTATGGCAGCCTCGGCCACAGTGTGTGAATGTGTGTGAATGGTTCCTGTACTATGTAAAAGCGCTTTGAGTAGTCGTTAAGACTAGAAAAGCGCTATATAAAAACAGTCCATTTAATGTTCAAAAAACACTCTATAAATTTTAAAAGTTCATCACATCAATACTTACATATCATCAATATTGATTTTGTTACAGAAAAAATTTAATTACAGGTAAAAAAAATAGTGATGATAAAGCCTGTAAATATAGTTTCACATACCGACCAAACCAGATGAAATAAAAACTTAAATCAGACCTCGACCCATCTGTTGACACTAAAAACTAAACTTCACTTTAGATTATTGACTTTATGTTTAAGTTTCAAGTGATCTTTAACTTTTGTCTACGGATTATTTACCATATCTAAACATTTTAAACTGATTAAACTGAACTAATTAACTTGAAAAGTGCTGACATAAGTTTAGTTTAGAAACAAACCACTTTTCATCTTTCTTTTAATAATCCGTTTCTTCAGAAACACAGAGAACCTGACCCGAGATCTTCTGGGTCGTTTGGTTTTCAAAAACACAGTTTACAACATTGGTGATTTTAGACCCTTTTTTAAATGTCATCTCAGCCCCCCTAAAAATTATAATAATAAAAAAAACTTTTACATTCTCTTTTTCTAAACCAATTGAGAGTTTACAAAGCAGTCTGTTAGTGACAGAGGACAAACAATTAAACAGGTTTAATATCCTGTGTGTCTGTCGCCGATGCTATGCACCTGTTACCCAGCAGTAGTAGAAGTATGTTCCCTGTGTACAGCAGTAGTAGAAGTATGTTCCCTGTGTACAGCAGTAGTAGAAGTATGTTCCCTGTGTACAGCAGTAGTAGAAGTATGTTCCCTGTGTACAGCAGTAGTAACCCAGTAAATATTTTATCCAAAACATCATTCAGACATTGGGATGGAGACACGGGAACCTGATATTGGCAAAAAAATATATTTGCCAACATTATACTGTACTTCCTGTTTAGAGCCCCAAAGCATTATGGGAACAGTATTTCTAAAATAATAATAAAAATGTGACACCCCTATAGTATTAACTTATTTCATGTTCCACCAGAAATATATATATTTGTGATTCTCTGAATGTCTCATCAACACTGACACACTCCTCTATAGATTATAAACATATATATGTTAATACATACTGTATATACATACAGACAAAGACAAAACAAAAACTATACCTTGTACTTAAATAGATATTCAGATATAACAGATATGTGTCCGTGGGTTTATACAGTACAGGTGTGTTTTATTGGGTCTGTAGTCTGCAACTCTCTGTGTGTGTGTGTGTGTGTGTGTGTGTGTGTGTGTGTGTGTGTGTGTGTGTGTGTGTGTGTGTGTGTGTGTGTGTGTGTGTGTGTGTGTGTGTGTGTGTGTGTGTGTGTGTGTGTGTGTGTGTACAAAGGCTTGACGTCAGCAGGCAGCCAGCAGCAGCTGAGTGAAGCGCTGGCCTTTTGCTGCTTGTCATTACCTGCCTGCTGCAAGACGAGCAGAATACAAACAAGGAGAGAGAAAGAATCTGTATGCCCTGCACACACACACACACACACACACACACACACACTGAGAGTATACAGGCAACCACACATGCCTGGATACACTGAAGCGCATAATGTACACATGCAAACAGAGACTGTAGCCAAAAGCGAGGTTGAGAGCAATACAGGTACGAAGGAAGGAAAGAGCTAGAAAGAGACAGAGGACATGGATTGAGGGAGGGAGGGAGGGAGAGAGGGAGGAGAGGAGAGGAGCATGTGAAGGAGGCCGGTGCTGCGTTGTAGAGGCCGGTAGTTTGAGGAACAAACACAAATGCAAACAGCAGGAAGGTCAGAAAGGCACGAATATCCTCCCACACGGCACAAGTGCAACACTCAGGAGTAAGTGACAGTAATGAACGAGACAGAGTGATTGCAGTGCTTACTAATTCATTTTCAATGAGAGGCGAGCAGGCAGGAAGGGGGTCGCAGGCAGTTTGACAGACGACGCGACAAGCGGGCGCAATCCCCTGAAACTGTCGCAATCGTGCTCGTCCCACGCCTTTTCCCTACGCGACTGATTCTTCTGTTTTCAAAACGGTTATCAGGACATAAACAGAAACGTTAGGCCTTCACATGGCTGAGCATCGAGAAAAGACTGGATGTATCGGGTAATTTCATACTTTGAATTTAAATTAGGCTATAAAAATACGACTCTGCTAACTTTAGCTATCAATAATAACAGTTTGTGGTTAGGAAAGACCAGGGGCCTCATTTATAAAACTGTGCGTAGATTCTATTCTGAAAGATTTCGTGCGCAAAAAAGTCAGAATTTTCGTACACAAAAACAATATTCTGATTTATAACACCTTGCGGCGCACACCGGTAAGCACTCTTCTCATTATAAATACGGATCGCGTGATACCTTATCGCGGTCGTACCGAGGCCTCACGCTCCTCCCAAGGTCGTCCCATATTTGTCCTAATAAGGTCCATGTTAATCAATCAGTGAATATTCCAGCCTTGAAAGGAGCCCTTGATCACCAATCACCAAACGGGAAAATGGGGAAAAAACACGATTCAGTGATTGTGAGATGGATGTGCTCCTAACAGAGGTAGAACATCCAAACTTAATCCTGTTTGGAAGCCGTAAACCTTGTGTAGTGTTCATATTGTTGTTACACAGCCTTAATACTTAACAGATTTAGCTCAATTACCAATGATATACATCATTTATTGTTCCTATTTGCCATTTACCCCTGTGAGATCACATTTATGATCATATGATCATTTTTGTTTTTTGTGAGGAAGGAAATTCAATTATTAAAAAGGTAAAAAATAGAAACAAGATTTTGGATCATTATTGGTGCAAAACAGGTGAATGTGCTTGAAATGTGACAATTTGGTAACTTGTATGGTAACTGTGTGGGAATAGCGGGTGCAGAAAGACAACATTCACACACAGACACCTACAATCAGATACGACCACATAAAGACGCACAGACACACACACACACACACACACAGATACACATCAAACAAACAACGCATTTCCCGGGGAGAGACAGGGGAGAGCAGCGCTGCTCTGTGTGGGAGGAGCCCCTGCCTCTCCCGTGCAGTTCGCCGCGCCTGCGCGGACACCGCAACCGGCTCTGGGTCGGTTTAGCAAGAACGGGATTGTTGGGTTCAGGAAAACAAAAACTGGGTTAGGTTCGGAAAACGGGCATACCATCGGAGTTCACTAAAACCCAGTCTACAAAACCTTGGGAGCATTACGCACGATCACACGTGTGGTCAAAAGTTTGCGGAAAACTGGGAACATTTTTACGCATGGAAAGTTTTTATAAATCCGACTATTTGAGGAATGTTGCGACGACCAATTTCACCCTGCTTCACGCAACTTTTTCTTGCGTAACAGGTTTTATAAATGAGGCCCCTGGATTGCCTTATGTGTTATAAATCGACCTGTGATTAGGGATAAATGAAACCGTCAGCTAATGTCATTAGTTGGACAGAAGGGATTCAGTAGTGCACAGAATCTCCATGGTTACCGAGCATTGAGTGACTGGCATTACATCGCAGAGTGTTTATCTGCCTTTGTATTCACAAGCGACTACGCAGGCAAAGTGTCGCTCCCCTCTGAAAAGATCTTTACGAGTAACTGACACTAACGAACGAGAGAGAAGCTGCACACAACAAGCACAACAATCACAACAATCACAATGCACAACATGCACTAACACCGACTCAGTCTCCTTTAGGTGGGTTCACCTACAGTTCAGACTGGTCACTTGGATTTTTCTCTATGTGAAACCAAACTGAACCAAGGGGAAATCGCTCCAAGTTTACAAACTCAGCAACTGATTGGACCAAAGCAAAGAAACGGTGTGAAAACGCCCTCAGCAGGGGGCGGAGCTTCTGGGTCTCAAATCCCTGAATGTTTCCTCCAAAACCCCGGATCTTGGAGGGTTTTTAAAATAACTCAAAATTTGTGTCATTTCCCCTGAGTCTCTCTGACTGGACCGGCAACCCTTCCTATGGGACTTAGAAACAGAAACAGTTTCTGTCTCTCTTTAGGGGGCAGGAGGGAAAATTAGTCATCCTCAATATTTGTTGTGTTGTGGTTTCAGAATAATGAAGACAGTTAGATAGAAAACAGAATGTAGAATAAAACCCAAAATTGTCCAAAAGAAAAGGGTGGCAAACATTAATTAAAGTAGATATAATTAGTAAATAGAGAAAATATCAGGATTAGTCTAGTGCAGGAACCCAGAAGCAGACCAGGACTAGGTAAGTAGGAGTACAAGGTGAGTATTTATTTGGAATAGAATGTGGAAACGGATTGGTCCAGTTGGTCGGCAGGGAATGGGGCTGGATGGTGGCAGGGTTTAGTGCTGATCCAAATGTACTGCAGTGAAGTCGACAGCCAGGCAGGTGTGAGTGACAATCCAGGTGTAGAACTGTAGGCAGAAGACAGGCGGCTGATTAGCGATAGGCAAAAAAGAGCAAAAACAGCAAAAGACTAAAGCCTGGTTCACACGGGACGATTTTAAAATTGTCGGCCGATTTTCCAATCCTGAGAGACCCCACACACGGTGATGAAAAATCAGGGGTCTAACAGTTTTGGTGGTACAGTGTGTGGTGCGCAGCACACGGCAAAATCAACACATCACACACGAACCGATTTAACTCCCGAGCATTCCCAGGTCAGACGGGAAATCTCGCAAAATCCCTCGAGATCAAACGTGACTTCAGAGTAAACAATCATGGCGGATGCAGTGGCGATAGTGTCACTACCCAAAATGAGCAGAGTGCAGCTTTGAGTTGCGCATGCTCAGATTTAAACGGTTTACGGCATAACGTGTCATACCCGATGTTAGCCGAGTCAGACCGGCTTTGGTCGAGTGCAAATGTGAGTTGCGCATGGTCAGATTTAAACTGTTTACGGCATAACGTGTCTTACTGAAATTTGTGAAATCTGTAAAATAATAAACTTTTCTCTTTACATACAATAACAGAAGATGGAAATCATTTCTAAAACGTTTTAGCTATCTATGATTGTTTGGTTGCTAACGTTAGCTCAAAACGCCATTAAAGTGACAGTCTTTGTGTCTGATTGCTAAGTTGTAGCTAGCAGTCATTTCAAAAACGTTTTAGCTCTCTATGATTGTTAGATTGCTAACGTTAGCTCAAAACGCCATTCAAGTGACAGCCGATGTTGTGTTTGATTGCAAACTTGTAGCTAGCAGTCATTTCAAAAACATTTTAGCTATTTATGATTGTTTGACTGCTAACGTTAGCTAAAAACGCCATTAGCATCTAGTAGGCTAGCTACTTGATTGCTAACGTTAGCTAAAAACGCCATTAGCATCTAGTAGGCTAGCTACTTGATTGCTAACGTTAGCTAAAAACGCCGTTAGCATCTAGTAGGCTACTTGATTGCTAACGTTAGCTCAAACCGCCGTTAGCATCTTGTAGGCTACTTGTCGCAAAGTGACGCATGCGCAACTCAAAGCTGCACTCTGCTCATTTTGGGTAGTGACATAGTTTGTTTTTAAATGAAAAGAAACATTATCAAAAGAAAAGGCGATGGTCAAAGAAGACAACGCGAGCATGGACTATACTCAGCTACATCAAGATATGGAGGTGATTTGTTTTTTCTCATAGAAATGTCGTTAGGTATTACACAGATTAATAAACGTTCATATTTTCGTTTCCATGTACTCTGGTGGACTGCAGTTGTGGATGTAGTTATGCCCATCGACTTTATTTATTTTACACAGGCTGCGTGCTCGTTTGTCCCCGGGGGGGGGCACCACACACGAGGAGAAATCGGGCCAAATAAATCCAACATGTTGGATATCCCTGATTTGAGATCGGAGCCGGTCCCGACGTCCTTCCGAGCAGACGAGAGCAGTCTTAACACACCACACACGGCAGGAATATCTGATCAGATTATTTTACGATAATCGGAGCATCCTTAAGATTGTCGGGAGGGGTGAATCGGGGCTAAAATCGGCCTAATTATCCTGGCGTCTGTACCAGGCTTTAGCAAAACTAGGAGCTTGATACGAGAGCAAAAACATAGTGTTTACACTAACGATCCGGCAGGGAATGGATGTCTGGTCACGGCTTATGTATTGCATAGGATGATAATCAGGACCGGGTGTGCAGATAGCAGCAGGTGTAATCAGTTGGTGAATCAGCCGGGATGTGTTCAGGGAAACTCAGGTTAGAGCAACAAACAAAACAGGCTCAGGATGCTGGATTCATGACAGAAAATTTGTTTTAACAGGTGTAAATATCCTTCATTAAACATTAAAAAGCCACAAAAATACACAAAATTTCATGTAAAACTGAAGCTACAAACTGTATTTTTACAAAAAGTTATTTCCAACTATTTCCCAGTGTTTTTGGCGCCCGAGCTGCCAGAAGATTAAAAATTTTTTAAAGGTTTTACAGTGTATGATGTGAAGTGTTTCTCCTTTTGTCGGATGATTGGAAAGAGTAAAGCATCCCATGTATGCAATAGAAGTATTGGATATTTGAATATCTGCCAACGTTCAAACGCCCACACACAGATAAGTGGCTCTACATTTTTAACGTTACTTCACGCGTTTCTTAAGTCTCAAAACCAAACTTCTGCAGCTTATTTTCTCCACGAAAATCAACTTTATAAAGTTAAACACAAACCCACTCTAAAGCATGTTTTGTAATATGACATGCAGCGGAGGGATTAGCGCCTGCCGTGTGCTCCATTCTCATGTTGATGAAAGCAGTTTGCTGGGTTTTATATCCGAACATAACAGAGGTCTGTTGTGTGTGTCCTCTGAAGTTAATGTGATGTCAGACTCATTCAGGATTAAGTTCAGGCTCCCTGCTGACACAGAGCACGTACAAAGTACAGGTGAGACATAAAATCCTCCCTCAGAGTTCATATCATATAATACAGAAACACAAAGTCTCAATACTTTGATGGTATTGGTGCCTTCAGTCATTTTGGTCCTACACTCTTCTTAACCACACCAACTACGGTCTGTTCCAACAGTGTCCTCTTTTAAAAGCAAACTAAAAACTAAAGTTTTAGTTAGGTAAAAAAGTGTGTGGTTAACGAACAAATGTTTTATTGTAGAATCAATATTTTTCCATTTTTCCATTTTTATTGTAAAGCGCAGTTCAGACCAAAGATTTGCAACGAGAGGAAACCGTTGAAGAATGTTGCAGACAAAAGTTTCAGCAGTCTGAGCCGGCCCGTCTCAGCTCGACTCTAACCAGCTGATGGTGGCGCTGCTACTCAGCTGGTCGAGTCTTTTAGAACGTAAGAGACGTCTCCTGTTTCAACAGCCAATAAACCTATTTTATAGTCAGCTACAATGAAATTATCCATAATCCATTTCATTTCTGTCACAAACTGTTGACGGAGGCCCAACGTGCGTCTTTGAGCACGTACGGTGGAGCGAGCTAGAGAGTGAAGAGAGGGAGCGTCTAGGACAAAGCCGTGACTCAGAGAAATAA
>NC_053115.1:44094928-44164928 GCF_010015445.1 Perca fluviatilis
TCTCATATACATTAGACAGGTACCTATATAGTAATACTCTCATATACATTAGACAGGTCCCTATATAGTAATACTCTCATATACATTAGACAGGTACCTATATAGTAATACTCTCATATACATTAGACAGGTACCTATATAGTAATACTCTCATATACATTAGACAGGTCCCTATATAGTAATACTCTCATATACATTAGACAGGTACCTATATAGTAATACTCTCATATACATCAGACAGGTCCCTATATAGTAATACTCTCATATACATTAGACAGGTCCCTATATAGTAATACTCTCATATACATTAGACAGGTACCTATATAGTAATACTCTCATATACATTAGACAGGTCCCTATATAGTAATACTCTCATATACATCAGACAGGTACCTATATAGTAATACTCTCATATACATCAGACAGGTACCTATATAGTAATACTCTCATATACATTAGACAGGTCCCTATATAGTAATACTCTCATATACATTAGACAGGTCCCTATATAGTAATACTCTCATATACATTAGACAGGTACCTATATAGTAATACTCTCATATACATTAGACAGGTCCCTATATAGTAATACTCTCATATACATTAGACAGGTACCTATATAGTAATACTCTCATATACATTAGACAGGTCCCTATATAGTAATACTCTCATATACATTAGACAGGTACCTATATAGTAATACTCTCATATACATTAAACAGGTACCTATATAGTAATACTCTCATATACATTAGACAGGTACCTATATAGTAATACTCTCATATACATTAGGGTTAGTAATAAGTGTAGCACAGCCCTTGCACAATGAGATATTGCATGACTAACATATTGCACAAACCCAATAGCCTATGTATTGCATAAAAGACACAATGCACTGACATAATGCACAACACAAATAGCCTACGTATTACACAAATGACATATTGATGTCAACAGCCCATGTATTGTATCACTAACATATTGCATAACCCCAATAACCTACTTCTTGCACGATGACAAAGTGCACAACTCAGCCAGCCTACATGTTAGTGTTGATAAGCGTAAGCATGTGATCCTCTGTGCTGCTTTGTTTCCTGATTGTGTTGGGACGCCACGCGTCGGACTGTGACACATAAAGACAGCGTAGCTGAACTCTGTGAAAGCCACCGTGGGAAGCCCATTACAGCACGGCCCGAGCCTCTTTATGAATTCTTCCCAGGATGATATTGGGTTCAGAGGGCCACGGTTTCCAATGAATGTAGTATACACACAGAGCATAACAGATTCAGGGCACGCCCCGGCCGTCTGCGGCGGCTCTTGGCTCGCAAACCACACAGGACGATAATAAGAAACAATCTTTTATCCACTCATAAAAAATGTCTGTAACCAACCTCCGTCTGGGTTCATTACTGCCGTGTTTCCACAGTCAGACGGACACTTTAATCACACACACACAACTGGATAGGGTTAGTTATAATAAGTCTTTAATGCAGACAGAGTTTCTACAAACGTGTTCTAATAATGACATCTGTTGATCTGTATTTGGAGCTCTCATATTTTCTGCGTAAAACCCAAACTGGCAAAATGTAGAAACATCTTTTTACAGCTCAAACCCCACCGATTAAACTTCCCTCTGTTGGTTTTAATGGTTTCTGTATGTGTGTGTGTGTGTGTTGTAACCCCCCCCCAAATATCTGTCCACTCTACCAGCGTCACATCAACTTTGACACATGGCTCATACAACCCTGTTTATTCTTCTTCCCCTCCAGCTGTACATCCAGACGACCACGCTGACCATCTCCATGAACCTGAGTGCGTCCGTGGCTCTCGGGATGCTCTACATGCCCAAAGTCTACGTCATCATCTTCCACCCGGAGCTCAACGTGCAGAAGAGGAAGCGCTCCTTCAAGGCCGTGGTCACCGCCGCCACCATGTCGTCCCGACTCTCCCACAAGGCCAGCGAGCGGCCCAACGGCGAGGCCAAGACGGAGCTGTGTGAGAACGTCGACGCCAACAGTGAGTACACTACTTCAGTAGACATGAACTCCACAGTCACATACAGACATGTTTACTGTGGAGTTAGGTTAGAGAGAGAAACACTGGGCTCTACTTTAGCACGCTCCAACAATAATAAAATGAGTAGAAAACCCTGGATATTAACTCTACAGTCACACATAGACGCTGTTTACTGAGCCGCACATGGAGCTGTAATAAAGCATGTTATTATTTTTCTCATCCAACCATAACTTTAACTCACCTCCGCGGCTTTAATTTGGCAGTTTATAGGAAGAGATTTAACCCTGACTCAGCACTTCTTTGGGTCTGATTTCCTGGACTGAGACGCTGAAAACCCCTCTGACGTCTCAGAGAATAACCAACGTTACAACGTTAATAACCCTCGCCTTGGCTCTGTGATTTTACATTTTCTTTCTTAAAATGCCCTCGTAGATACGAGATTTCTGCCGGCCTGCGACGATATTTCATCCGGGATAAAAATCTTTTTGTGTCTCTATGAAGCTTCTCGTTGAGCTTCTTCTAACCATGAGTTTTATAAAATAAAAAGACTCGGGCTCCACAGGACGTCAGCCCTGTAGAAGGAGCTTTGACTCCAGCGTTCTCGGGAATAGAAAGGGATCAAACTGAGAGCACATGTCATGACGGCTCAGGGACGACTCAACAAATCTTTTATTTTATTTTTCTCCTGACAGGCTAATTTCATAATTTATCAGAGGTAAGAACAAATGAATCTTCTACTTCTGATTAACTGTCCTGACCTTGATCTTGATTCTTCTTCTGGAGGGAGAGGGAGGGAGGGAGAGAGAGAGAGGAGGGAGGGAGGGAGGGAGGGAGGGAGGGAGGGAGGGGAGAGAGAGAGGGAGAGAGGGGGGAGAGAGAGAGGAGGGAGGGAGGAGGGAGGGAGGGAGGAGGGAGGAGGGGAGAGAGGGAGAGAGAGAGGAGGGGGGAGAGAGAGAGAGAGAGAGAGGGAGGGAGACAGGGAGAGACAGAGAGAAACAGACACAGACAGACAGAGAGAGAGACAAAGACAGAGAGAAACAGAGACACAGAGAGAGAGAGAGACAGAGAGAGAGACAGAGAGAGAGACAGAGAGAGAGAGAGACGGATTCACAGATTCTGTCTCTGCTGCTGATAATTTGGGGCAGCGCTTTAACAGAAAGTTTAACCCCAAAGAATCTAAATTTTGACTGCAGCGCTCCTGCCTCATCAGGACATAAACTGTGCATGTTGCATGCTGGGAAATCCAGACTTCAACACTTGTGAGCGATATTGTAAAAGAGAATAAAAACAAGATTAATGGATTATTTGTCAACTGTTAAATTAATCTCCAACTATTCTCATAATCCATTAATCAGTTTGAGTCCTCTAACAGGTAAATGTGTGTGATGTCAGCATGGTACATGTGAATATGTTCTAGTTTCTTCTCTCTTCTGGGACAGGAAACTCAAGATCTTTGGGTTGTCAGCTCGCTTTGTTTGTTTGTTGGGAGGACAGTCTCTATTTATGTGTTTTTTAAATCCTCAGAAGTGTTTGTCGGCTCATTAATCTGCACCTTCATGTTTCTTGGTGTATTTGAATTCAGATCCGACATTGGGATTATCTTTGGTAAATCTCTTACCAAAGAGAGGGGGTCTACAAGAGATCAGAAACTGGCATCCTGTGTCTCTTCTCTGTATAGACTATAAGATCCGAAGCCTTGGCCGACAGACTGAGAGATGTGATGGAGATGGTAATCCATGAAGTCCTGCAGACAGGAACAGTCATGATTGGACCGTTGGGTCTGTCAGAAAAGCTCTAAAAAGACTTTTTGTAAACGTAGAAAATAAGTGTCAAAAAGCAGAAACACAGCAAAAAGCACAGCAGAAAACATTGAAAAAAGGCACAAAAACTTTGAAAAAAGCTCTGAGTTTGTTGTCAGAGTCCTGCAGAGGGTCCTGATTGGTCCTTCGGGCCTGTCAGAGTCCTGCAGAGGGTCCTGATTGGTCCTTCGGGCCTGTCAGAGTCCTGCAGAGGGTCCTGATTGGTCCTTCGGGCCTGTCAGCCTGATGGCATATTATGACACGGTCACCGAGGTTCAGTGACACGTTCAGGCCTTAATATGCATATTCTGCCATTTTCTCTTTTATCTCCCGGCCATGATTGATGACGGGCTTTTGGCTTGAAGTCATTTGTCGCTGAATGAACACTGAGGGCCAAATGGTCCATTAGTGGCGGGGGAGGGGGGGGGTACAGCTGCAGGGGGAGATTGGGAGGTAGACATAACTAAATGCTGCTCATTTAAAGGTTTTCTTTCAACCTCAACATTTTGTCACTTTTTAAAAAAAAATTGTGCTTTTTATAACGTTTTTGTCACTTTTTATGAAACCAAGAAGTATTTTACTAACTATGATAATTGTGTTGAAACTGCATGTGTAGAAATAAGCATTGACCTGGAAGAAGTATTTTTAAATCACATGCTAACTAGGGATGTCTCAATCACCTTCTTTTGGCCCCGATCGGAGTACTTTACATCTTCACTAATTTAGTTTTTTTTTCAACCTGGACCATATTTTTCCAATGCATTAGTGTTTAAGTGATTAATATGAACAGAAATCTTTGAATTTGGTCCAGTATTGTGGCCGGTTAGCTCAGTTGCACAGTGCTCAGTGCAGAGGTTTATTCCTCGATGCAGAAGGTCCAGGGTTCGAATCCGACCTGTGAAGGTTCTCCTGCATGTCTTCCCCCCCTCTCTGTCCCCTTTCATATCTCAACTTTCCTCTCTAATAAAGGCAGAAATGCCCCCCCCCCAAAAAAAAATTGGCCCAGTATTGAGCGAGAATGCTGCAACCGTCAGCAGTGAATTGGGCTGTAATGTAACCCACAAAAAGTACTGATTATTTACATGGACTCTGGTCCGAAAGGGATTCAGAGATGTAGATGTTACAGCGCCTCATATACCGAACACATCCCAGTACCGAAGCTTTGGCAGACATGAAGCTTGCAGAGCGAAGAATCGAAGCCAGAAATAGCTGCTAATATCTAACCTTTGCAAACGGAACAAAGGGCTGCGAGTGTGTAGGTTTTCTAATAAATAATAAGTACTTTTGAGTGAGAACGCTGTAGCTGTCAGCTGTGAACCGGGCTGCAATGTAATCCTACTGGACTAATGTTCAGCATCAGTTAGCATCCACTAAAAGTTCTCTTGTTGCCACTGACAGACTCAGATTATTATTCTAAGTGTCTGACAACATTATGGGATGGATCCCTACAGAGATAGACCTTTTAGTTAAAGAGTAAGATCCTTTTAGTTTAACATGAAACAGCCCCGAAATCACCATCACCAAACTCCACCAGACTCCATGTAAATAATCAGGACTTTTAGCGTGTATAGAGCTAGCATATCTCCACCAGACTCCATGTAAATAATCAGGACTTTTAGCGTGTATAGAGCCAGCATATCTCCACCAGACTCCATGTAAATAATCAGGACTTTTAGCATGTATAGAGCCAGCATATCTCCACCAGACTCCATGTAAATAATCAGGACTTTTAGTGTGTATAGAGCCAGCATATCTCCACCAGACTCCATGTAAATAATCAGGACTTTTAGCATGTATAGAGCCAGCATATTTCCACCAGACTCCATGTAAATAATCAGGACTTTTAGTGTGTATAGAGCCAGCATATTTCCACCAGACTCCATGTAAATAATCAGGACTTTTAGCGTGTATAGAGCCAGCATATCTCCACCAGACTCCATGTAAATAATCAGGACTTTTAGCGTGTATAGAGCCAGCATATTTCCACCAGACTCCATGTAAATAATCAGGACTTTTAGCGTGTATAGAGCCAGCATATCTCCACCAGACTCCATGTAAATAATCAGGACTTTTAGCGTGTATAGAGCCAGCATATTTCCACCAGACTCCATGTAAATAATCAGGACTTTTAGCGTGTATAGAGCCAGCATATCTCCACCAGACTCCATGTAAATAATCAGGACTTTTAGCGTGTAAGACCAGCAACTCCCCACTCCATGTAAATAATCAGGACTTTTAGTGTGTATAGAGCCAGCATATCTCCACCAGACTCCATGTAAATAATCAGGACTTTTAGCGTGTATAGAGCCAGCATATCTCCACATGTAAATGGATGAATTAAGGGTTTATATCAACCAAACCAGAGTGGTGATTGTTGGAACAGAGGAAAGATTAACCAGGATGGCTTTTGATAGTTTTATTTAGTTTCTGTCCACTTTAAATGAAGTGTGTTTTATGAAAATAAAAGTACTGTTTATTTAAATGGAGTCTTGTGGTTTATTACAGAATTATAAAAGAAGAGAAGATGAAGAGGCGGTGCTGTCCGTCATCCATCTTCACTCTTTGAGAGTTCATAATAATTCAAGCCTTCTTTCATTTCATCTTCTATCATTAACTCTCATTTCACCTCCATCACAACATTAACCTTCAGCTAAAGTACCACACAAGGACTAAGGCGCTTTTCTGTTTTTCTCTCCTGTTCAGGTCCAGCAGAAAAGAAGAAATTCGTGAGCTACAATGACCTCGTGATCTAACCGCGTCCAAGAGAGACTGACCAGAGAGAGAGAAAGGTCTCCTGCCCTGCTGGCTAAAAAGCAAAGAAAGAGAGGATGTTTTTCTGTTGTTGTTTAGTTGTTTGGTCTCATGTGCTCCATTGCCCACACAGACTTTCAGATGCTGAAGCAAAGCATTGTGGGACTGCCCTCTGGACAAAGCCTTACGGCACCAAACATTCACTAAGACAGACAAAGAGAAGCGAGGATGCAAAGAGGGCAAAGACAGGTTCAAAAAAATACGTGAAGAAAATAAAAAAGAAATCCCTTTTTGTCCATGAGGATAAACATGGCAGACATCTTGCAGCCTCACACGGGCCACCACTTTGTTTCTCTCTCTGCCGTTGATGTCAAACGAAGCCGCCGTCTCGGCCGGCCGTGACCTTTCTACGGAGCTCGCCTCCTGTTGTCTTTTGATGTACTTCCAAACTGCAAGTTTTCCAACCTTCCTGTCCTCCCTTGTGTGGTTCTTAATGGCTTCTATGTTACTTTGGTTGTTGGTTTTCTCTCTTTTCTTTTAAAGATGACAATGGTTATTACGTTGATGATGATGAATCTGTTTTGCTCTTTGCTGCTTGGATGCACATTTTTTTTTTTTTTATTAAAGCCATATTCTTCGCTTTGAGATTTTGAGGGCTTTCGCATGGTGCCGGCTGGGATCTGATTGTTGCCACTTAAAAATGTCCTTAAAGACCCTGAAAACATGTTTTCTCAACCGGCTTCTTACTGAGAAGGATTGGATCCTATTTTCAGAAACACTTCAGATCACAGTGTGATGGTGAAGTACATTTCTTTTTTTAAGTTTCAGAGTCGACTCCATTTCGATGGTACATTCTGAGTTTTAGTAAACATGGTGTGACATGAAAAAGGTTCATATTAAAGGGATAGTTCAGATCTTTTCAAGTGTAGTTATACAGTAAGTTAGTTAATTAGGTATGTTACAGGTATTTTACAGTAGTTCAGTTTACGACAGGGAACTGAAACTGTTCTCTCTGTCATTTTACCTCGTAGAACATGTGAGTTGCTGCTCTACCGCTGCCTCTATCGGCTAGTTTTTTTAGTTTCAGCTGTCCCTTTAATGGAATTTGTCTCTTGTGTTGTCTTACTTCTATCTGGGTGATGTACACAGGAAGGACTATAATGAATACATTGATACTGGATAGAGGCATAGAGTTCTGGAGCCTCTTTTTTTCTCTGATTTCGTGTGTCATATCTGTGTATTTAGATTTCAAAGAGTTATGACTCTGAGAAGGAGTGTGATTTTTGACGCAGATTGTAGCAATCGGGTGCTTAAGTATTTTAAAGGTGCAGGAAACTCAAAATCAGGCACGTGTGGCTTTGCAGGTGTTAATTACGCATGTTGTCTTGCCATGAGCTCTTGGGAATGTCAGTGTTGTTGTTTTTTACCTAAATGTCGTCCTCTTTGTTATCTGTTTCACACGCTGGTTTTAAGCCCACTTTGGCAAAGTTTCTTAAAGGGAAAAACGTGTGTGCAGCACCTCAAAGAAGCTTCCAGTAACTTAAAGCCCTTAATCTCCTCAATGATCTGCGTCTCTGCTACGAATGCTCACAAACGGTAGATGCTAGGTCGCACCTGACGCACGTGTTGACGCCAACACAAGTCAACAGACGGTACTGCAGCTTTTATATTTCTTGGTTGCCAATGTTGTTGATAGTTTCTATCCTATTTTGGATCACATTCCTGTTGGAACATGTTTATAGTTTAGAAGACTATATTGGCGATCTTTGATGGTAGAAAGTGCTGCTATACTCGGTAACAGTCATGCTACATGTATGCTAACGTTATCTTGGCTGCCGTTGTTGGTCATTTCTCCCCAATGTGGGATCACATAGCTTCTGCAACATGTTCGATTGTGTAGTTTTTGGTTCAGAGGACTTTATCAGTGATTTTTGGTGGTATAAATTACAGCCTGTACTCTGTTACGATCCATTGCTAACTACATGTAGCTATATACTAATGCCAGGGAAAGCTGTGATCTTGGTTGTCAATGTTGTTCATTTCTCCCCAATTTCTGATCACATACTGTAGCTTCTGGAACATGTCCTGTTGTGTAGCTTTTGGTTTAAAGCATTTATCGCTTATTATAAAGCGTTTTCTCCGGAGAAAAAGTGCTGCTATACTCCGTTGCAGTCAGTCTTCACACTGTAAGAAAAAACATCATTGAAAAAGGATAATGTCCTGGCAGAAAATGACCAGTAACTTTTCCATTAAGTTTACAGACATTTCTGTTAATACAAAAATCTAAATACAGAACATTCCTTCATATTAACACAGTATATTAGCCCATATTTCTACGGACTTGTCTGAGAGTGCACCTGTAACAGATTTAAAGTCTGTTAATTTTAAGTTATTTTAGATTTGGATTCCCAGCCACACCAGCACAGGGAAGGACAGAAGAAATATATATAAAAATAGTATTTTATTATTTTCTGTTTAAATTAACTGTGACAATGTCCTCTTCTAAAAACGGAGACAATGAATTAAAAAGTGTGGATTGTCCAATGTTCTGCCCCAGGGTTAAACAATACCAAAGTCCAGTCCAGCCTGGAGTCAGCTCCATGTTTCCCCTGGCTGCTTCTGCGAGGCTTCAAGTAGCCTACTCCAATCAAGAAATCCAATGCCAGGAATTCCGTGGGGGCCGCTTGTTAGTGGGGAAATAATAAAATCAATGGGCAGCCTGCTCATAGACCGGCAACTTTAAAATAGTGTCTGGTGTCTAGCATGACTAGGGTTGGGGACCGAAACCCGGTTCCACTATGGAATCGGTTCCTACGCAACCGGTAGGAATCGGACCGGATTTGAATCCAAATTTCGGTTCCTCATTTTGGTTCCACTTAATGACGCTCCGAAACGGAAGTAAGAAATATCACACTTTCTCTGTAGTCTACCGTGAGCTAGCTACCGTAAATGTAGGCTACGTTTAAAATGCCATATTTTCCCCTCCTGGCTCACCAAAATGGACATAAAAGCATATTAACGATTCACTGCACATGATCGCTAGTAAACATATTACATCTTTGATGTCGTTTTTCACTTTTTCAAGAATCGGATTAGGAATTGGAATTGTTTTAAAAGTACCGGTTCGGCATCGGAATCGTAAAAATCCAAACGACACCCAACCCTAAGCGTGACAACTTTGCTGACCTATACTTCATATGCGCTCATCAACAAATACTGCCATCACCACTGCTCCGCTGTCGGCCCCTGGATCTGGCTCCTCAACAGAAAACAGACTTCTACTAAAAACTAGAGCACGACCGATAAAGATTTTAAGGCCGATATCGATACAAATATTTGGTGATTTAAAAATCCGATATTCCAATATATCGGCCGATATATTTTTTAAAAAGAAATCCAGAAACGCATAACAAAACATTAGTTATTTGTAGTTATTTATGAGTTCTCACTAAATTAAATTGTGACAACAGAACAGAGGAACATCAAAATATTTTAAAGTTCTGATAAATAAAATTTAACTTAAGATATGAAAATTAAAGGGTTAAATCAGTGTGGAGGAAAAGGACCACTTCCCTTTAGTCTGAGTTTGTGAGCGTTGACACTGCAGAGTCTGGGAGTCAGCTCCACCAGGGCACAGGGGATCCAGTCAAGTCAAGTTTATTTCATCCATAGAAATGGAAATTACAGTGCTCATACCTGCCCATAAAAAGATAGAGCATAAATACAGTACAGAAATTATAAAAATGTACATTTAAAGTGCTTGTTGTGCTGTCTGATAGCCTGAGGTATAAAAGAGAGAGCATACCGCTTAGTTTGTGTCACAGGAGGCTTAGCCTACCGCTACGTTCCATAACCCTGCCAGTCAGATTACCATGAAGAGGGTGACCGGAGGGTGATTGAGATGTGAATCGGGTGCAAACTGACACCTGACAAACCACAATAACTAACTTCCTCTTGTTGTATGCAGCGGTCCTTCCCCTCGCACTGTATCTTTACCTCACCTATCTCCCCCCTCAGGGGGGAGGAGCCTCACAGTGTTATAGGGAAACAGAAATATTTGAAGCCATGTTTCAGAAGCTTTAACTTCTAACATTAGGAATGTGGAAAACAACCCAACGGCCAACAGAGAGCGGTTTTACTGCAGATCATGTGTAGGCCGCTTTATAGAGAAACGGAAAGAATTGAAGCCATGTCGCCTCAAAAGGGGCTTTTTCATGTCAGGGCTATCCAAAAAATGAGATGGCAAGCGAAACGTCAGAGATTTACCTTTCTGTTCAAAGCTTTCGTTGTTTGTGAGTCCAACAATCAGATTCCTCAGCGGGACGCCAACACAAAGCCCAAAAAAATAAAAACAGGCGTGTTTTAAAACACTGTTTCAGTTTGAAATGTTTGAAATGTTTGTGGTCATATTGAAAGCATCCCATCCCTACATGTGTGTTTGTTCTCCACACGCATATACACGATGACTTCTCCAGTATTTTGTAGGTGTATGATGATGATGATGATCCCTAACTGTGTTGTACTTAAAAAGAAACCTTCTTTGCACCAGGCTTTGCCGGATTTCACGGACTGCCGATCCAACAAAAAGGTGTTGATGTTGAGGTTGTCAATGCATGCCTGATATGTTTGATGTTGAATCCGAAAAAAAAGTTGAAGAATAATGAAATTCTCACGACACAGGCTACGGGTTTACACTGCTACGTTTTGGTTTTTAAAGGGGTGATTATATAGGGTATTTCCCACTGTTCCTTAAGGTCTCCTAATAGGGTATGTAACTTTATTTGGGCTGAAAATGCTCGGGTGCTGTTCTATGCGCCCTTATGCAACCCTGTTAAGTAGACCTAGAATGAAACGAGAGGTTTTCTCCCTTATATGGTATGCTCATGAATATTTAGATGAGCTGTGCACTGATTGGTTGGTTTACAACGAGCAAAGCACACACACTGTACACAGCCCCTCCCCTCTTTGCCCATGTCCCCCCCGCCACACACACACACACACACTATCTGATAGACTTCCAAAGACATGCCCAGACATGCCCGGCAGACATGCCAGGCCGTGATTAGCGGCTGCAGCGCCACCGGAGCAGGAAAGGCTGGAACAGCCAAGAGAAAATATCCCCAGCTGGCTTCAAACTTTATTTCTGCTCAGGCACATAAACTCATCAACTAATATTACTGTAGAAAGCACCAGAGATATAGTTTAGTTACAGTTTGGTCATCCTCCAGTGTGTCGCGCACACACACACACACACCATTGCGAAGTTTCGACACTTTCATTACAAATAGTGTTGTTGTAGCGTTACCCTTTGGAACATAAAAATGCTTCACTTCCAGACAAGGAATCACAACTCACCCTGTAGCTAGTTCAGTGTCTCAGTGCGGGGACATTTAGTGGAGAGTGGAGCCCACAGGCACGTCCACTGCACCGCTGTGTTAGATCCACAAGTCCCGCTCCATTGTCCGATATCTAGTCGTTCTCAACACTTTTCTCTGGGCCAGTATTCCGCATTTAGGACCGTGGTTCATTTTCAATATCCTTGAAAAACTTCCAAACTTTCTTCTTTCTAAAGTACACAGCGCAGCTCGCAGCTAAGCTTGTGTGTGAGATCTGCGTGACCTACATTCGTCAACTATTAGCTTCGTTGGGATTTGATCGTTTCCAGAGGCAGTTTCAAATAGTGAGATTTGCAGAGGAAAGTGGGGTCAATGGGATTTTTCAATTGAGGTTCTATGTATGTCTTATTTACCCACCAAACTGTCGTTATTCAACTATGACAAGGTAAAATCAGTTTTGCATTCTATCACCCCTTTAAGTGTTTGAGTTTGGTCCCAAAGTGATCTCTGTGCTCCAAGTATTTTTATCTCCAGTAGAAGAACTAATCTCTGTTTAAACTAACACGCCCAAACCTCATATCTCATCATCATTCTGGTATACTGGACATAAACAGGAGGCAGTGTGGAGGCTCCGCCCACTGCTGGTAGTTACCATGGTAACTTTAGTAGCTTTAGTCTCAGAGAACGAGACGTCGTGACCGATAAGACCCAATCAGGAGGAGACACGTTGGCGTCAGTGTCGGCGTCGCCAAAGGTCTCCGTTTGGAGCCGTTGAGACTGAAACACAACCCCGCAGATTCAGAACCAGAACGGGTCAGAAGGGTTTCCTAATGTCTCCGGTTTAGGGGCCCGCAACACAGGCAGGGGGAATGAGAGGGGGAACGCCAGAGCAGGGGGAATGAGAGGGAAAATGCCAGAGCAGGAGGAATGAAAGGGGGAAAACACCAGAGCAGGGGGAATGAGAGGGGAAAAACACCAGAGCAGGGGGAATGAGAGGGGGAAACGTAGCAGAAGATATTCCTTTTTAAACCAAAATGTAGCGGTGGAGATGTAGCCTAATCTTAACCATAGATGTTATTCTTTATGGCGTTTAATCACAACTCTTATTCACTGAGTCTCACACACAGATAGATTCGAAAAAAGCAAAAAAAAGTTGGAAGTTGGCTGGAAGAAAATGGCTGGAAAAATTGACCAAAGCGGCGAAAAAGCGACAAAAAATTTGAAAAGAAGCAACACATATTTTCGACTCTTAGAGTCCCACCAATGTCTGCAGTCACAAACAAACAGATTCTTTAAGAAAAGACGCCAGAGCGGAGACCTTCGGCAACAGCCGCCTCTGACGCCAGTTTAAACGGTTAAACTCAGACATTTCTGGGTGTCCAGATAGCTCCGTTGGTAGAGCGGGTGCCCAGGTTTACTCCTCGACTCAGCAGGCCCGGGTTCACCTCTGACCTGCGGCCCTTTGCTCATTCCTCCTCTCTCTCTCTCTACTTTCATTTCTACGAAATTTCTGCCATTTTAAATTACATTTTTGTCGCTTTTTGACATTTTAGTTTCTTCTTCGACATTTTAGTTACATTTTAAGACTTTTCTGCTGCTTCATTTTCGAAAAATTAGTTGTTTTTTTTCCAAAATGTCCAAGTTTTTGTTGTTTTCCCGATGTTTCTTTTTCCTTTGTTTTCATTGAATATTTCAGTCGCGACATCTGCTTCTGACACTAATCTGCGAAGGTTACCATGGCAACTACAAGCGAGCAAAAAGCAAAAAGATATTAGTTTTTAAAACCCCAAAACGTAGCCGTGTGAATGCAGCTGATTCCGCCCTTCTGCTCTGAACTCTGTAATGTTTTTTGATTTGACTTTCTTTATTCCACTGATTCTTTCTTTCTCACACAGCAGAATATGGCTTTGATTGTTCCTTATTTTCCTCGAAACTACGAGAAATGGAGAAAAAGATGAATAGGATATATATTTAAGAAAAAAAAAATACTTGTTTTAAAAAAAAAAACAGAAAAAAAGGAAGCATGTGTGTTTTCTACTGTTTGTACTCGGTATCTTCATGTTGCCCTTTGCTGCTTCTGTGCCAATGTTTGTGGGAGAGATTTACATTCGGCCACTCATGCAACTATTCTGTGGTGTTGTCCAAGAATGTATCAACATGAAATAAAAAAAAAACATTTGGTTATTTTTTTATATATATTTCCCTGAGGAAACGCAGTGTTGGTGCTGGTGTCTTACTCACTTGAACTGCCTTGAGAAATATTTATTTCACCTATTTCACCGTCCAGTGGAACAATGAAGCCGGTGTTTATCTTTGCCTGAAAAAAATGTGTCTCGTCTCCATTTTTCCTTCTCTTTGCTATGAGGTTTAACCCGGGTAGTGGCCTACGAAATGTACTTAAAATTTAAAAGTAAAGACAAATCCTCATATTTTAGAAACTGGAAATGAAAAAAAAGCATCCAAAGCATCGAAACAAGCGTTAAAAATCTTGAAAAGCATAAAAAAATAGGGTTCAAAAACTAATTCTGTGCATCGGCCCTGTGTGTGTGTGTCTCTGTGTGTGTGTGTGTCTGTGTGTGTGTGTGTGTGTGTGTCTCTGTGTGTGTGTGTGTGTGTGTGTGTGTGTGTGTGTGTGTGTGTGTGTGTGTGTGTGTGTGTGTGTGTGTGTGTGTGTGTGTGTGTGTGTGTGCGTGTGCGTGCGTGCTGTCAGAGTAATGTAGTGGAGTAAAAAGTCCAATATTTCTCTCTGAAATCTAGCGGAGTAGAAGTAGAAAGTGGCATGAAAAGAAAAGACTCAAGTAAAGTACAAGTACCTCAACATTTGGACTCAAGTACAGTACTGGAGTACATGTACTCAGTTATTCCACCACCACTAAACCAGGAAACAGGTGTTAAATAACTTGCTTCATTTTGTGGAGATAATGGGTACAAATATCTGAACTTCATGGGTGAATTTTCAGAAGATGAGCCACTCGATCTCAATTCCTGAGAAGCTTGTTTTTCATTGAATATAATCAATAAAACAAAAGCTACAGATGTAAATGCACTGCGCAGATTACTCTGCAGTGTTGGACGGCCTCACAACTCTTTATCTTCCACATTGAGATAAATTGCCGTTGTGTGAGTGGAATTAATCTGGAGAGAAGAGGCAGCTCTGTTTTATCTTTTCTCACTTTCACCCAGGAAACAGGTGTTCATGTCCTGAAGAAGTTAAGGATAAAACACAAGACTTTCACCCAGGAAACAGGTGTTCATGTCCTGAAGAAGTTAAGGAGAAAACACAAGACTTTCACCCAGGAAACAGGTGTTCATGTCCTGGAAGAAGTTAAGGAGAAAACACAAGACTTTCACCCAGGAAACAGGTGTTCATGTCCTGAAGAAGTTAAAGGGTAACTACTGTTTTTTTCAACCTGGACACTATTCTCCTGTGATTTTGTGTCTAAGTGACTGATGGGAACAACAATCTTTAACATTGGTCCAGTATTAAGAAGATCGCTGCAGTCGGCAGCGGCCAAACAGGCTACACTGTAAGTTAGGAGGACTGTGCAGCTTGTATTAACTTCAAAAAGTGCTTGTTTTGCCGCTGACAGTCGCTCGGCCGTGGCTTGGTAGCGTTGCATTTCCCCCACGACTCATGTCCTCGTTCTCCTTCTCCATAAACAACATGAAATCAAGGAGAGAGTTAACTTTTCCTGCCACAGATTTCACACCATGCTCAGAAAGAACAGGGGAGACACACACACACACACACACACACACACACACACACATACACAAGGGAAGTGAGATGCAGCCGTCCAGTCGACGCCACAAACAGAAACACAATGACTTTGGTGCACAAACTGTTGTTTCCTCCGGACAGGAAATAAATCCCAGATTATTCTGCAGATCTTCAGACTAGCAGGTGCATGTCAGGCTACGGCGTAGGATCGGTATCTCCACGTACCTACTTACGTAGCCTTGCCGTCGGTTTAACGCAGAAGCATAAATTGTCTGTCCCAGCGAGAAAAATTCGGACGAAATCATGCGAGTAGAGAGGAAAGGAGGAAATGTCACATGAATTCATCAGCTGTTTGGGCAGAGTTAACAACGACTTTCAGCTGCACTGCTTCTGGGAAGGCTGCTCTCTGTATCCCTGCTCGAGGATATGTCAAATAAGAGAACTAATTCGGTGTCCAGAGAGCGTCTCTCTGCAGCTGAACGTCTGTAGGGAATTATGTCTAAAATGAGGCCCTAAGGCCTGTCAAATCTGACTCCAATTTATTAATTCCCGTGCCTTCTTATATCAGACTTAAGTTTACCAGAACACAAGGATCAATCTGAGACAAAGAGTTCAGTTAAGCAAAGTTTACTGAAGACCTGCATCTCAGCTTACAAAACACAATTGTAGGTTCACAAGAATGACACGAAGTTTCCCTAACCGCAGACAAAGTAGACGGAGTTTAATGCAGCAGAGTCTATGTCAGATTATGAACCCTGTCTCATCAAATTCCTAATCTTTTAACATCTTCATTGAAGGCGTCTCCCTCCTATCTCCCTCCTCTCTCCCTCCTGTCTTCTGGGCAGTTCCTCCTTACACACACAAGATCCAAGCCCTCCTGTTCACACTCACATTCCTGGACTTATAAGGTACTCAAAGGCTAAGCTAACTTTCTGTGTGTCCCGAGTCTAATACACACTCAACAAGGTCTGTAAAGGATGGAGGAAACCGAGGCAATGGTCATGTTTTAATGAAGTCAGCGTCTGAACCAGAAAATAAATATAATAAAATGTGAGTAAAGATGCAACAACACACACAATTAACACATATTAAACTGCACGATTTACTTTTCTCTTTCTGCAGACAACCGCCCCTGGATTATCTTCGCTTTCTGACCAGAAAAGAAAGCCCGATAATGACACATATTTCAATTTGTCAACGTCTAATTTGAGATAAGCCCGACCTCGTGGCGAGGCAATTAAAGAAGCGCGAATGGGAAGGAACGGTTCATCTTAGGAAGGCATCGAACATCATCGCCACAGGAGGAACAAAAGTCAGGGATTTGACACGGAAACAGTAAAGCTGTGAATCTAAACGAGACGGGGGGGGGGAGGTCTTACAGTAAGACTTGATGAGGTCGTCGCTGCTATCTGAGAGAGATAGCAGGTGTCAATGGAAAGCAATTTAAAGCATCCAGAGCAAAGCGAGTTATTAACCTGCCGAAGAAGTGTATCTTCCCTTCGCTCTCCTCTGTATTATGGGGATGAGAGAGAGACAGAGAGAGGGAGAGAGAGAGAGAAAGGACTGAGCTGCTGAATCTTCAGGAGGAGAAGAGGAAGATTAGTCGTTTGACCTGAAATCTTCCCGGAGGAGACGGAGACATCAGCTGGGAAGGAGACAGAAAGACATGCAGAGGATGAAGACCCACTCGTGTCCTTCAGATGTCTCTAAGACATTCCAGAGGTTCGTCATCTAGTTGGTCAACAAATACAACTACAGCTTCATCAGAGCCAAACTAACAATATTTAGAACTGAATCCATCTTTTATCTCTAACCTGATAGCATGTTCTCAAGAACCATTCGTACATAACACACTCACACCGACATTTTTTTTGATATTTTTGTCACTTTTTTCAACCTTCTATCAATTGTTTTTCAAATGCTATAAAATCTAATAAAATATCCAAATTAATTGAAAGTATTGAACTGATCATTTATTTTACACTAAAGAACGTTGTATGGAACCATCCACGTTATTTTTTTTTTGGACAATTTGTTGAAAGAAACCCAAATTTTTGATTTTTTTTAAATGGGTCAAATTTGACCCAAAGACAACAGGAGGATTAAAAGATTTTCAAAAACCAACGCTGCACATTCTCTGTAAAGCCTTCCAACAAACCCAACTCTCCACTTCTTCTTCTTCTTCTTGTTATTAACATGAATATTGAAAGACTTACAGACACACACACACACACAGATATAAAAACAACACTGCACATTCTCTGTAAAGCCTTCCAACAAACCCAACTCTCCACTTCTTCTTCTTCTTCTTGTTATTAACATGAATATTGACAGATTCTCCCAGCGAGGTACCGCGGCCCCTCATCCATCCTGCTATCCTCCCGCTGCACACATCATCTGTTTGGGGCTCCTGGGCGATACATCACTGTGGCGGGGCACAGAAAAGCTCTTTAAGTTGCATAAACACAATGTCACCGAGGCTCCCACCGGCAGCTGGTGATGGATGGGACCACACGCAGAAAACAGAGAGAACCAACTCACTGCAGCGCTGGAATGTAACTGAGTACATTTACTCCAGTACTGTCCTTTAGTCCAAATGTTGAGCTACTTGTACTTTACTTGAGTCTTTTCTTTTTATCCCACTTTCTACTTCTACTCGGCTACATTTCAGAGAGAAATATTGTCAATTTTACTCCACTACATTCATCTGTTACAGCTTTAGCTACTAGTTACTTTACACATTAAGATTTCTGCACACAAAACACACACACACAGACAAAAACACACATACAGACACACACACACACACACACACACACACACACATGATCCGAGCCTCACAAACTCCACAGACGGTTTGTGTCTCTACATATTTGATGCTTGCTGACACACGCCACACTGTTGGCTTTCCTCTTCGGGATCATCCAGGGCATACCAATGAGTTCTCACTCTGTCCTTATTTCCCCTTTACTTCCTCTGCTCTGCTGCTGCTAAATAACTTCAGAAACAGACCAGAGTCCTGACTCAATTTGTGTGCCAACGTTCGCTCTGATAGTCAATTCTGGTAAGAGCAAAAAGAGCATCGACATGTTCTGGAGGGAAAAATCTTGGAGGTGTTCCAGTGATTCAGAACAGAAAACCATTGATGTCTATGATGGTTTCTGTACACAGTCTTATTCCTTTGCCAGCTTTTTTGCCATCTTTAAAATGTTCTTTTGCGGCGAGTTCAACGTTTCATGGTCAGGATTCATGTAGTAGTTGGCTGGCTCGGCTCCAGACTTAAAGGTCCCATGGCATGAAAATTTCACTTTATGAGGTTTTTGAACATTAATATGAGTTCCCCCAGCCTGCCTATGGTCCCCCAGTGGCTAGAAATGGTGATAGGTGTAAACCGAGCCCTGGGTATCCTGCTCTGCCTTTGAGAAAATGAAAGCTCAGATGGACCAATCAGGAATCTTCTCCTTATGAGGTCATAAGGAGAAAGGTTACCTCCCCTTTCTCTGCTTTGCCCGCCCAGAGAATTTGGCCCACCCATGAGAGAGAGAGACATCATGGCTTTCAAACGAGCAAAGTGGCAGTTGGTCAAGGCCACACCCCCACCCTCCACCTTGCCCCCCCCTCTCATCCTCAATAGCTACAGACACAGAAATGGCACATCCTAAGGAAAGCTCATTGTGGGACTGGCTCTAGTGGCTGTAATTCTGCACCAAGGCTGAATTTTGGGAAAGAGACTTCAGATACAGTATTAGGGGACCACTAAGGTCTATATAAAAGAGACTTCAGATACAGTATTAGGGGAACACTAAGGTCTATATAAAAGAGACTTCAGATACAGTATTAGGGGACCACTAAGGTCTATATAGAAGAGACTTCAGATACAGTATTAGGGGACCACTAAGGTCTATATAAAAGAGACTTCAGATACAGTATCAGGGGACCACTAAGGCCTATATAAAAGAGACTTCAGATACAGTATCAGGGGACCACTAAGGCCTATATAAAAGATACTTCAGATACAGTATCAGGGGACCACTAAGGCCTATATAAAAGAGACTTCAGATACAGTATCAGCGGACCACTAAGGTCTATATAAAAGAGACTTCAGATACAGTATTAGGGGACCACTAAGGTCTTATATAAAAGAGACTTCAGATACAGTATTAGGGGAACACTACGGTCTATATAAACGAGACTTCAGATACAGTATTAGGGGACCACTAAGGTCTATATAAAAGAGACTTCAGATACAGTATTAGGGGAACACTAAGGTCTATATAAAAGAGACTTCAGATACAGTATTAGGGGACCACTAAGGTCTATATAAAAGAGACTTCAGATACAGTATTAGGGGACCACTAAGGTCTATATAAAAGAGACTTCAGATACAGTATCAGGGGACCACTAAGGCCTATATAAAAGAGACTTCAGATACAGTATCAGCGGACCACTAAGGTCTATATAAAAGAGACTTCAGATACAGTATTAGGGGAACACTAAGGTCTATATAAAAGAGACTTCAGATACAGTATTAGGGGACCACTAAGGTCTATATAAAAGAGACTTCAGATACAGTATTAGGGGACCACTAAGGCCTATATAAAAGAGACTTCAGATACAGTATCAGGGGACCACTAAGGCCTATATAAAAGAGACTTCAGATACAGTATCAGGGGACCACTAAGGCCTAAATAAAAGAGACTTCAGATACAGTATCAGGGGACCACTAAGGTCTATATAAAAGAGACTTCAGATACAGTATCAGGGGACCACTAAGGTCTATATAAAAGAGACTTCAGATACAGTATTAGGGGACCACTGAGGTCAATATATAAAAGAGACTTCAGATACAGTATTAGGGGAACACTAAGGTCTATATAAACGAGACTTCAGATACAGTATTAGGGGACCACTAAGGTCTATATAAAAGAGACTTCAGATACAGTATTAGGGGAACACTAAGGTCTATATAAAAGAGACTTCAGATACAGTATTAGGGGACCACTAAGGTCTATATAAAAGAGACTTCAGATACAGTATCAGGGGACCACTAAGGCCTATATAAAAGAGACTTCAGATCAGTAGCACGGGGGGACCACTAAGGCCTATATAAAAGATACTTCAGATACAGTATCAGGGGACCACTAAGGCCTATATAAAAGATACTTCAGATACAGTATCAGGGGACCACTAAGGTCTATATAAAGAGACTTCAGATACAGTATCAGCGGACCACTAAGGCCTATATAAAAGAGACTTCAGATACAGTATTAGGGGAACACTAAGGTCTATATAAAAGAGACTTCAGATACAGTATTAGGGGACCACTAAGGTCTATATAAAAGAGACTTCAGATACAGTATTAGGGGACCACTAAGGTCTATATAAAAGAGACTTCAGATACAGTATCAGGGGACCACTGACGGCCTATATAAAAGAGACTTCAGATACAGTATCAGGGGACCACTAAGGCCTATATAAAAGAGACTTCAGATACAGTATCAGGGGACCACTAAGGTCTATATAAAAGAGACTTCAGATACAGTATCAGCGGACCACTAAGGTCTATATAAAAGAGACTTCAGATACAGTATTAGGGGACCACTAAGGTCTATATAAAAGATACTTCAGATACAGTATTAGGGGACCACTAAGGTCTATATAAAAGAGACTTCAGATACAGTATTAGGGGAACACTAAGGTCTATATAAACGAGACTTCAGATACAGTATTAGGGGACCACTAAGGTCTATATAAAAGAGACTTCAGATACAGTATTAGGGGAACACTAAGGTCTATATAAAAGAGACTTCAGATACAGTATTAGGGGACCACTAAGGTCTATATAAAAGAGACTTCAGATACAGTATTAGGGGACCACTAAGGTCTATATAAAAGAGACTTCAGTAAAATAGCATCAGGGGACCACTAAGGCCTATATAAAAGAGACTTCAGATACAGTATCAGGGGACCACTAAGGCCTATATAAAAGATACTTCAGATACAGTATCAGGGGACCACTAAGGCCTATATAAAAGATACTTCAGATACAGTATCAGGGGACCACTAAGGTCTATATAAAAGAGACTTCAGATACAGTATCAGCGGACCACTAAGGCCTATATAAAAGAGACTTCAGATACAGTATCAGGGGAACACTAAGGTCTATATAAAAGAGACTTCAGATACAGTATTAGGGGACCACTAAGGTCTATATAAAAGAGACTTCAGATACAGTATTAGGGGACCACTAAGGTCTATATAAAAGAGACTTCAGATACAGTATCAGGGGACCACTAAGGCCTATATAAAAGAGACTTCAGATACAGTATCAGGGGACCACTAAGGCCTATATAAAAGAGACTTCAGATACAGTATCAGGGGACCACTAAGGTCTATATAAAAGAGACTTCAGATACAGTATCAGCGGACCACTAAGGTCTATATAAAAGAGACTTCAGATACAGTATCAGGGGACCACTAAGGTTCATATAAAAGAGACTTCAGATACAGTATCAGGGGAACACTAAGGTCTATATAAACGAGACTTCAGATACAGTATCAGGGGACCACTAAGGTCTATATAAAAGAGACTTCAGATACAGTATCAGGGGAACACTAAGGTCATATATAAAAGAGACTTCAGATACAGTATTAGGGGACCACTAAGGTCTATATAAAAGAGACTTCAGATACAGTATCAGGGGACCACTAAGGCCTATATAAAAGAGACTTCAGATACAGTATCAGGGGACCACTAAGGCCTATATAAAAGATACTTCAGATACCCGTATCAGGGGACCACTAAGGCCTATATAAAAGATACTTCAGATACAGTAATCAGGGGACCACTAAGGTCTATATAAAAGAGACTTCAGATACAGTATCAGCGGACCACTAAGGTCTATATAAAAGAGACTTCAGATACAGTATTAGGGGACCACTAAGGTCTATATAAAAGAGACTTCAGATACAGTATTAGGGGAACACTAAGGTCTATATAAACGAGACTTCAGATACAGTATTAGGGGACCACTAAGGTCTATATAAAAGAGACTTCAGATACAGTATTAGGGGACCACTAAGGTCTATATAAAAGAGACTTCAGATACAGTATTAGGGGACCACTAAGGTCTATATAAAAGAGACTTCAGATACAGTATTAGGGGAACACTAAGGTCTATATAAAAGAGACTTCAGATACAGTATTAGGGGACCACTAAGGTCTATATAAAAGAGACTTCAGATACAGTATTAGGGGACCACTAAGGTCTATATAAAAGAGACTTCAGATACAGTATTAGGGGACCACTAAGGTCTATATAAAAGAGACTTCAGATACAGTATCAGGGGACCACTAAGGCCTATATAAAAGAGACTTCAGATACAGTATCAGGGGACCACTAAGGCCTATATAAAAGATACTTCAGATACAGTATCAGGGGACCACTAAGGTCTATATAAAAGAGACTTCAGATACAGTATCAGGGGACCACTAAGGTCTATATAAAAGAGACTTCAGATACAGTATTAGGGGACCACTAAGGTCTATATAAAAGAGACTTCAGATACAGTATTAGGGGAACACTAAGGTCTATATAAAAGAGACTTCAGATACAGTATTAGGGGACCACTAAGGTCTATATAAAAGATGCTTCAGATACAGTATTAGGGGACCACTAAGGCCTATATAAAAGAGGCTTCAGATACAGTATTAGGGGACCACTACGGTCTATATAAAAGAGGCTTCAGATACAGTATTAGGGCACCACTAAGGCCTATATAAAAGAGACTTCAGATACAGTATTAGGGGACCACTAAGGCCTATATAAAAGAGACTTCAGATACAGTATTAGGGGACCACTAAGGCCTATATAAAAGAGACTTCAGATACAGTATTAGGGGACCACTAAGGCCTATATAAAAGAGGCTTCAGATACAGTATTAGGGGACCACTAAGGTCTATATAAAAGAGGCTTCAGATACAGTATTAGGGGACCACAAAGGCCTATATAAAAGAGAGATCAGATACAGTATTAGGGGACCACTAAGGTCCATAGAGACTTCAGATACAGTATTAGGGGACCACTAAGCTCCATATAAAAGAGACTTCAGATACAGTATTAGGGGACCACTAAGGTCGATATAAAGAGACTTCAGATACAGTATTAGGGGACCACTAAGGCCTATATAAAAGAGACTTCAGATACAGTATTAGAGGACCACTAAGGTCTATATAAAAGAGACTTCAGATACAGTATTAGGGGACCACTAAGGTCTATATAAAAGAGACTTCAGATACAGTATTAGGGGACCACTAAGGTATATATAAAAGAGACTTCAGATACAGTATTAGGAGACCACTAAGGTTATATAAAAGCATCCAAAGAGCACCATGTCATGGTACCTTTAAAAGTCTTTATAAAAGCATTTAATGAAACGGCAAAGAAGATATTGAACGGGCAAAAACACTTCCAGAACCAGAGCCATTCGGAAGGTGGGCACTGACTGTTGAGCTTTATTAAAGGAGCCTATGTTTTATAGCTTATTAGATTTCCCCAGACGTGTATAAAGTACTAGAGACCCATACTTGAGTAAAAGTACAAGTGCTCTATGAAAAAAGTGACTTGAGTATAAGTTGAAGTGCTCTTTAAACACCACCACTTAAGTAGAAGTACTAAAGTATTCAACATTTTTTTGTACTTGTAGTATTGCAAGTAGTTTATTTTAAAAT
The DNA here is from genome assembly GCF_010015445.1 of Perca fluviatilis. Lineage (NCBI taxonomy): Eukaryota > Metazoa > Chordata > Actinopteri > Perciformes > Percidae > Perca > Perca fluviatilis. The sequence continues at coordinate 44,119,283 of NC_053115.1, forward strand.
CTACTACTCAAGTACTGAAAATACAAATTATTGTGTTATTTAGTTATTAAAGAAAGCAGTCAAAAAGTTTGAATACCATATTGTTTATATTATTTCAAATGTTTAGCCTAAGGCTGTACCCAAAGGAATTAAAAAATATTAAATATATTATATTATATTAAAAATAACAAATACTGAAATAAAATGTACAATTATCAACTGTGCAAGTAAAATGAACATCCTCTCCAGCACAGTAACGATTAAAGCACCAAAAAATGTATCACACACTAGCTAGTAACATGTGATACAGGAAAGTTAGCAAGCTAGCAAAATACAGATAAACTAGCAGCTTCACATCAAAGGGTCAAACGGTTAGCGATATTTATTTCCCCACTAGGGCCACGCCAAGACCCGCCCTTCAATAGCTACTATTGGGTAGCCATCCATGCTTACGCAAGGTAACGTAACCTGATTTGTTCAGGTCCTATCCCCTGACCAATTGGCTATCCTAACCTTAACCACTCTATGTCAAATGCCTAACCCCAACCAATCAACCACTATGGTGGGTCTTGGCGTCACCATAGTGGGATTCGTAATTTTGCAAACGGTTAACATTCAGGACTCATTGCAGACTGAAACAACTCAGAAATAGATTACTCTATTGCATCAATAGCTAAATAGAAAGAGTACAAACTTACATCGTCTCTGACTTCTGAACGGGCGACCGTAATGAAAAGAAACACGACGCGATCTCGTACGTAATTAGCGTAAGTAACTAACGTAGCCATAACTAACGTATTCGTAACTACACACAACCTACACAGTCTCCGCAGCGTGAGGAATTCACAACAGTAATGAGTAACGTGCAGCACATAAAAAAATCTATCGGAGTATTTCATTCATCGAAAATATGTTCTCAAGTGAAAGTGGAAGTAGGAGAAAAAAATAATACTCCAGTAGAGTACAGATACAGCCTTTTAGTACTTAAGTAGAGTAGTGAAGTAGTTCTACTTCGTTACTATACAGCTCTGGATTTCCCTGCTTTGACTGACAACAGTTCATTTAATGGACAATCGTCCGGCCGAATGTTCCTCGGCGTGCAAAACTCCGTTTTGAGAAACCCCAACCTTCAAGCTACACACTGAAAATGTCAAGTTATGAAGAAGATGTGGACAGAGCAACAAGGCAGGTCTGCTTGGTTCTTTCAGGGAATGATTGTAAAGATTTATAAAGAATATGTTTAGATCATTTTCTCTCTAACTGGGACTGATTGGTGGGATTGCTGTGGACGAAGTACACACAGAGATACACTGGTAAGAGCCAATGAGGTTTGCAGAGCCACCATCTCTGCGTCCAAGACGACTGTGATTGGTTTAAAGAAATGCAAACAACCCAGAGAGTTTATTCTCCTATCCCAGAATGCATCTGTGGTACACCACAGACCTGTGGAGACAGAGCTGGAGATGAGTAGTTTCCTGACACATGATAAAAGTCACATCCTGACTCTGGGTGTTTCATGAACATGATGGTCTGTGTTTAATCCCTGTGTGTAAATGGGTTTGTGTATTGGAAGTGTGTTTGGGTAAAAGCTAAGTAGTGAGTGTGACAGACGTGCTACGATCCCGCCGGGAGCAACAACTCTGTTCCAGTCAGTGTTCATGTGACAGAGCGACTCCGCTGACTTCAGGAAGAACTCCCCGTCGCCTGATAAATCTCCATCTGCTGGGGGAGCACAACCAGCCCCAACCTGTCAATCTGCCCTTCTGTTAGCGATGCAGCGAATAAGAGCTGACTCAACACAGACATTACACATATACATACAGTACGTGAACAGAATATACAGTATATGTATATGTATGTGGGTGTGTGTGAGTACAGTAGCCTATATGAGTGCCAGAATCTCACAGAAGAACAACACTCCACACAGCAGCCAGGTTTGTGTTGTCATGGTAACAGCAGCTCCTTCAGACGGTGGAGAGAAAGCGTGACATACTTTGTTATGTCCCGTAGTGCTAGGGGTATCAGGACATTAACATAAACCAGATGTAATTGGTATTTGAAAGGATATTTATTTAAAATAAGGCAAAAAGAACTTACAACAGGAAAAATGGGCCGATGGGGGGTGTGAAATCAAAAACGGAATATAAAAAAAGAGAGCTTCAAAATGAAGACTACTACTACAACTTTCAGAAACAAAAGAATAAACCAAAATCCTCCCTAACTAAAGTACTTGGTAAAACCTATACCCTCTGCACACAGCAGCCCTGAACCTTACGTGACTATACAAGACAAACCTGTTAAATGCAAGAGCGACATCAGTTTTTTAAAGCACAACCCTGGCCCACTTCCTCACACACACACATCTCAACGAGGCAAACAAATCTGGTCTGGCAGCTGCCTCGACTGCCAGTCAAGCAGGAGGCGGTCGTCACTGGCACTCCCTGATTGGTCGGTCAGTGGTGGCATGCCGCACCAATCAGCGTCCTCCTCCAGGAACTGGGCGGGATTTCCCTTGTCCATTCAGTCTACAGCACAGGATGGCACAGCCTGCTTTGCATCTTAGATATAGCACAGTCAGTTAAACACACACACGAGTGTGCCGGAGGCCGCTGTAACATACTTCCTGGCCTGTAAATGTTTACATGAGCGTGTGCACTGGACTCTGGAAACTCTTCACCGAGCCGTCCGAGGGACGCCGTCATGTCCAGGACAATCATACAGGAAACAGCAACAGGCTGTGGAAGATCTGTCTGTTCATTTACATATATATATACAGTTACCATTCCAGAGGTAAAGGTTTTCCTACAGTCTACAGACTACAGTCTCTGTGTTTTGGTTCTCATTGAAAAAAGTTATACAATAGGATGTCAAAAAAAAGCCATGAAAGTCATAGTATAGTATTTCGAAAAAAGTCCAAAAAGTAACAGTATAATATGTCAAAAAAAGTCCAAAAAGTCATCATATAGTATGTCAAACAAAGTGCGAAAAGTCCTAGTATAGTATGTTGACATTTTTTTTTTAAAAGCCATAGTATAGTATGTTGAAAAAAATAAACAAAAAGTCATAGTATAGTATGTCAAAAAAGGGAAGTCATAGGATAGAATGTCGAAAAAAGTCAAAAAAGTCATATGTATAGTATGTCTAAAAAATAAAAGTCATATGTATAGTATGTCGAAAAAATTAAAAATAAAAGTCATATTATAGTATGTTGAAAAAAGACATTAAAAATTCACAATATAGTATGTCGAAAAAAGTCATAGTATAGTATGTCGATAAAAAGTCATAAAAATCATAATACAGTATGTTGAAAAAAGTTGTAAAAAAGTCATAGAATAACATGTCGAAAAATGTCATAGTATGTATAGAATAAAGTAATAGTATGTCGACAAAAGTCATAGTATAGTAGGTTGAATAAAGTCATAAAAAAGTCATAAAAAGTCATAGTATAGTATGTCAAAAAAAGTCATAGAATAACCTGTCGAAAAATGTCAAGAATGTCATGGTATAGTATGACAGAATAAAGTAATAGTATGTCGACAAAAGTCATGGTATAGTATGTCGAAAAAAGTCATAAAAAGTCATAGTATACTATGTCAAAAAACTTCATAAAAAAGTAATAGTATAGTATGTCAAAAACCTTCATAAAAAAGTCATCGTATAGAATGTCAAAAAAGTCATAGTATAGTATGTCTACAAAATTCATACAAAAATCATAGTATAGTATGTCAAAAAAAGTCATAGAATAACATGTCCAAAAATGTCATAGTTATAGTATGTCAGAATAAAGTCATAGTATAATACGTCGACAAAAGTCAAATAAGTCATAGTATAGTATGTCGAAAAAAATTCATATAAAGTCATAGTATTGAGAACAATTCCAAAAGTCATCGATAGAATGGTCGAAAAAGTCAGAGTAACATGTCGGAAAATGTCAAAAAAATCATAGTATAGTGTGTCAAAAAGTCATAGTATAGTATGTCGCACAAAATTCATACAAAAATCATAGTATAGTATGTCAAAAAAGTCATAGAATAACATGTCCAAAATGTCATAGTATAGCATGTCGAAAAAAAACAAACATCATAGAATAGTATGTCGAAAAAAGTTTAAAAAAGTCATAAAAAAGTCATTGAATAGTATACCGAAAAAAGTAAAAAAAAAAAAACCCTAGTATAGTATGGTGAAAAAATAATAAAAAGTCATAGCATAGTATGTCAATAAAAGTTTAAATAGCCATAGTATAGTATATATAAACAAGTCTAAAAAGTCATAGTATAGTATGTTGAAAAAAGTCAAAAAGTCATAGTATAGTATGTTGAAAAAACAAAAAAGTCATAGTATAGTATGTCGAAAAAAAGTCTAAAAAAGTCATAGTATAGTATGTCGAAAAGAAACAAAAATGTCATAGAATAGTATGTCGAAAAAGGTTTTTAAAAAAGCCCTATTATAGTATGGTGAAAAAAAATTAAATGTCATAGCATAGTATGTCGATAAAGTCATAAAAACGTCATAGTGTAGTATGTCGAAAACAGTAAAATAAATCATAGTATATATGTCGCAAAAAACAAAAACATCATAGAATAGTATGTCGAAAAAAGTTGTTTAAAAAGCCCTAGTATAGTATGGTGAAAAAAATAAAAACTCATAGTATAGTATGTCAATAAAAGTCAGAATAGCCATAGTATAGAGTATATAAAAAAGTCAAAAAATCATAGTATAATAGGTTGAAAAAAACAAAAACGTCATAATATAGTGTTTCGAAATTTTGTTTTAAAAAAAGTCATATATGTCAAAAAAAAGTGAAGTCATAGTATAGAATGTTGGAAAAAGTAAAAAAAAAACATGTCGAAAGAAGTCATATTATAGCATGTCGAAAAAAGTCGTAGTATAGTATGTTGAAAAAAGTCATAGACTAACATGTCAAAAAACATTTTAAAAGTCATAGTATAGTATGTCAGAATAAAGTCATAGTATAGTATGTCGACAAAAGTCAAATAAGTCATAGTATAGTATGTTGAAAAAATTCATATAAAGTCATAGTATCGAGAACAATTCCAAAAAGTCATCGTATAGAATGTCGAAAAAAGTCAGAGTAACATGTCGAAAAATGTCAAAAAAATCATAGTATAGTGTGTCAGAAAAGTCATAGACTAGCATGTCAAAAAAAGTCATACAAAAGTCACAGTATAGTATGTCAAAAAAAGTCATAGTATAGTATGTCGAAAATAGTCAAAGTATAGTATGATAAAAAAAGTCATGAAAAAGTCATAGTATAGTATGACGAGAACAGTCATAGAATAAGATGTCAAAAAACTTCATAAAAAAGTCATAGTATAGTATGTCGACAAAAGTCTTGAAAAAGTCATAGTATAGTATGTTGAAAAAAGACAAAAAAGTCATAGTATAGTATGTTGAATAAAGTCATAGTATAGTATGTCAAAAAAAGTCATAAAACCATCATAGTATGGTATGTTGACAAAAAGTCATAAAAGTCATAGTATAGTATGACGAAAAAAGTCATAGAATAACATGTAAAAAATGTCACAAAAGTCATAGTATAGTATGTCAGAATAAAGTCATAGTATAGTATGTCAGAATAAAGTCATAGTATAGTATGTCGACAAGTTATTAAAAAGTCATATATAATATGTTGAAAAAAGTCATAAAACATCATAGTATAGTATGTGGAAATAAGTAATAAAAGTCATAGTATAGTATGTCAAAAAAATCATAAAAGTCATAGTAGTATTATGTTGACAAAGAAAAAAGTCATAAAACATCATAGTATGGTATGTGGAAATAAGTAATAAAAAGTCATAGTATAGTATGTCAAAAAAATCATAAAAGTCATAGTATAGTATGTCGACAAAAGTCATAAAAAAGTCATAAAACCGTCATAGTATGGTATGTTTTAAAAAGTCATAAAAAAGTCATAGTATAGTATGTCAGAATAAAGTCATTAAAAAGTCATAGTGAAGTATGTCGAAAAAAGTCATAGAATAGTATGTTATACTATGACTTTTTTTTCTTTTTTCGATATAACTATAGTATGACGTTTTCGACATTACTATGATCATATGACCATTTTGACTTTTTGCGACATCCTATACTATGACTGTTTTCACATACTACGATATGACATCTTTGTTTTTGACATACCATACTATGACTTCTTTGTCTTTTTTCAAAATAGTACACTACAACTTTTGCACATACTATACTATGACTTTTTTATTACTTTTTTGACATACTATACTATGACTGTTGTCTATATACTATAGTATGACATTTTTGATATCGACATACTATAACGACATACTAACCCAGAGCGTTTATTTTTTTCTCATATACCAAAATGTATGTGTGGTAGCCAGACTTATCTTATCATCTACTATCGTTGTGCGGATAAACAAGAAAAATGTGTGTGACAAAAGTACCTGATTGTGAATCTAAAGTTGTTAAATGACTCACACCCACCCTGAGCATCTACAACTTTGTTATGACTTTTTGCACATACTATAGTATGACTTTTGTCGACATACTATACTTTGACTTTTTTATGACTTTTTTGACATACTACAATAAAACTTTTTAATGACTTTTTTTTTACATACTATACTATGACTATGTATGTTTTATGACTATGACTGTTTTAGATATACTATACTATGACTTTTTTATGACTTTTTACGACATAATATACTATGACTGTTTTTGACATACTACAATAGGACTTTTTTATGACTTTTTTCAACATAATATACTATGACTGTTTCCAACATACTATGCTACGACTTTTTATTACTTTTTGCACATACTATACTATGACTTTTTTCGACATACTATACTATGACTTTTTTATGACTTTTTGCACATACTATACTATGACTGTTTTCGACATACTATACTTTGACTTTTTCATGACTTTTTTGACATACTACAATAAGACTTTTTTTATGACTTTTTTTTACATACTATACTATGACTGTTTTCGATATACTATACTATGACTTTTTTATGACTTTTTACGACATACTATACTATGACTTTTTTATGACTTTTTTGACTTACTATACTATGACTTTTTATGACTTTTTTAGACATACTATACTATGACTTTTTTATGACTTTTTTCGACTTACTATTCTATGACTATTTTCGACATACTATACTACGACTTTTTTATGACTTTTTGCACATACTATAGCATTACGTTTTTCGATATACTATACTATGACTGTTTTCGATATACTATACTATGACTTTTTTGTGACTTTTTCCGACATACTATACTATGACTGTTTTCAACATACTATGCTACGACTTTTTATGACTTTTTACGACATACTATACTATGACTTTTTTGTGACTTTTTCTGACATACTATACTATTACTTTTTTCCACATATTTAATATGACTTTTTTATGACTTTTTTTTTACATACTACAATAGGACTTTTTTATGACTTTTTTCCACATACATTACTATGACTGTTTTTTACAGTCTATACTATGACTTTTTTCGACTTACTATACATATTGACTTTTTTTGACATTTTTGACATACTCTACTATGACTGTTTTTGACAGTCATAGTCAATACTATATATATATACACATACTATACTATTAATTTTCATGTATTTTTGCGACGTACTATACTATGCATTTTTATGACTTTTTGCACATACTATACTATGACTTTTTTCGACATACTCTACTATGACTGTTTTTGACATACTATGCTATGACATCTTTATGTTATTTTTTGACATACTATACTATGACTTCTTTTCCACATACTATACTATTAATTTTCATGTATTTTTGCGACGTACTATACTATGCATTTTTATGACTTTTTTCGACATACTACAATAGGACTTTTTTAATGACTTTTTTCAACATAATATACTATGACTGTTTTCAACATACTATGCTACTACTTTTTATGACTTTTTGCACATACTATACTATGACTTTTTATGACTTTTTGCACATACTATACTTTGACTTTTTTTGACATAATATACTATGACTGTTTTCAACATACTATGCTACGACTTTTTTATGACTTTTTACGACATACTATACTTTGACTTTTTTCAACATACTATACTATGACTTTTTTATGACTATTTCCACATACTATACTATGCCTTTTTTAACATATTATACTATGACTTTTTTATGACTTTTTCCCCCATACTGTAACATGACTTTTTAATGACTTTTTTCAACATACTATACTATGCCTTTTTTTGACATACTATGACTTTTTTATGACTTTTTTCCACATATTTAATATGACTTTTTTATGACGTTTTTTTGACATACTACAATAGGACTTTTTTATGACTTTTATCCACATACATCACTATGACTGTTTTTACATTCTATACTATGACATTTTTTTGACCTTTTTCGACATACTATACTATGGCTTTTTCTACATACTATGACTTTTTTATGACTGTTCTCGACATACTATTTCGACATTGTTGTAAAAAAAAGGCCAGTAGCTTCTTTTTGGCTGCACACCTTTGTGGCCTTTTATTCACACCAAACATCAATCAAAAACAGCTGTTCATTACATCCCTTTTATCCTGTCAAGATGGTGCTCTGTTACCATGGTTACCAAACATTCTCAATTCAATTCAGTTTTATTTTATTCATTGTATCAACTCATAACAAGAGTTATCTCAAGACACTTTACAGATAGAGTAGGTCTAGACCACACTCTATGATTTACAAAGACCCTACAATTCCATTAATTCCCCCAAGAGCAAGCATTTAGTGCGACAGTGGCGAGGAAAAACTTCTTTTAGGAAGAAACATCGGACAGACCCAAGCTCTTGGTAGGGGGTGTCTGACCATGCCGGTTGAGGGTGTGATGAACAGTGGCAATAATCGTCACAACAAAGATAATGGCTATGACTAAAAATAGTAGTTGTAGTAGATCATGGCATAGAAGGGCACTGCAGAGTATAGCAGGGTATAGCAGGTCATAGCAGGACATAGCAGGGCATAGCAGGACACTGCAGGACGTAGCAGGGCACTGCAGGGCACTGCAGGGCATAGCAGGACGTAGCAGGGTGTAGCAGGGCACTGCAGGGCATAGCAGGACGTAGCAGGGTGTAGCAGGGCATAGCAGGACATAGCAGGGCGTTGCAGGGCACTGCAGAGCGTTTTTAGGATTTAGGTGCCACCCTAATCCAAGGAAAACTGCTGGGCGACAAAAAACACAAGGACTCTGGGGAATAAGCTCCCCAGAGCTAGGTTAGTAACAAGCATTTCTGGGACATGGATGCACACAGATGGAAAGAGAGAAGAGACTTTTTTTTTACTTTTTCGACATACTATACATGACTTTTTTTCCGACATACTATAATATGACTTTTAATTTTTTTCAACATATTATACTATGCTTATCTTTAAGATTTTACAACATACTATGCTATGACTTTTTTTTTTATTTTTTCGACATACTATACTATGACTTTTTAATATCTTTTTTCGACATACTACAGTGATTACACACATTAATTAAAAAGTCATAGTACAGTATGTTGAAAAAGTCATAAAACAAAACAAACACAAATGTATAATGTTCAACCATAGCGCATTAGACGAGTGACGAGAAGATTTATAAAGATATATACTGTATCAGTGTCACATTATCACTCTCTGTGAGCTGCTGCTCTGTTGAGGATTCACGATGCAGCTGCCACCCATAATATCCAGATAAACATTTGTGTATTTTCAGGCTGAAGTTCTTCCTGCTCAGCCCAGATAAGACCCCACACTGAGCCTCTGTATGGGTGACAGCAGCTGCTGTATTTGGGTCCAGGCTTTGATCTGCTGCTTCCCCATGTTCTGACTACAAAACAGGGTCCTGAGAAGGCGGCCTTACATACTCCCACCTGGAGGATTGCAACACGGAAATATACAAATTTATTTTTGTAGTTACAAAAGCAAAAACATGCCAGTCAAATCTGGAGAAAAAAAATCTATTCTGTATCTCTGTTTGTACATTATTTATATATCTGTTGGTGTGTGACCACCTCCAATTTGGTCCGGACTGAAATATCTTGATGGATTGTCATTAAATGTGATACAGAGGTTAATGTTCCCCAGAGGATACTCTCGCATTTCCAGCTCTATAGAGCTCAACAGTGACCGCTCACTTTTTTAACGGCTCTGGGTCCGGAAGTGTTTTTCTGCGTTCCATTTTTCCGTTCACTTTTTAAAAAGTTGCTTATATAAAAAGTTTTAAGTCCGGAAACAAGCCAACTGGCTACAAGAGTATTCTATAAAACATGTGATTCAGCGCAAAAAACGTTTTGAAAATGGCAAAAAAAGTCAAAGGAACAAGACTGTGCACTTTTAGCTGTGTTGAGGGAGAAATCTGAGTGTGTACGCTCCCTCGAAAACATCTTGCAAGTGTCTCGCTGTGTTTTGGGGAGTAAAAGTGAATGTAGACATCACAGTTTGTTTACAAGAAAACACCACAGGGTCCCTGTGAACCCGCTGAGCTGCAGACTGTTGAGTGTGAGCAGACTGTGTCGGTGCATCTGAGGGTCAGTGTAGCGCCGTGTCTCTGCTTCCTGTCTGTCAGAGAGTCAGCCATCCACAGACAGAGCGGGCAGGACATAATCAGCTACACGCAGCAGAGCTGCATGCTTGGATGGGTTGGCCCTGAAGGAGAACGCTTATTTAAAAACAATAAAGAAAAGCAGGAAATTCCATATTTGAGAGGTTGAAAACAGCATTTCTGCATAAACGCAGGCATGTAACGCACGGCCAGAATGGAGGATGGGTTCACAATCGACCAACAAATAACGTGTTTTATATTGTGATTTACCAGTTCTGTCTGTAACTTAATTTAGGGTTTTCGCTATCATTATAAGGCTTAGGTACAGCACCCAAGCCATATGTATGTAAAATCAATGTGAGCATCAAAACTAACTGAATTACCTCAATTTCCTGACATTTTTGTCACTTTCCAATTTTTGTTGTCACTAACGTTTTTGACACTTTTTTTCAACGTTCTTTTATCTTTATTTTTTTCAAACGCTATAAAATTGCATAAAAAACCCCAATTCAATGAAAGTAGTGAACTGATCATTTATTTGACTTGTGAAGAGCGATGTAGTACCTCTAGTATCAATGTAGATTGATACTAGAGGTCAGAGGAGAATGGGCCGACTGATTCCAGCTGATAGAAGATCAACTTTGACTCAAATAACCACTCGTTACAACCGAGGTCTGCAGCAAAGCATTTGTGAAGCCACAACACGCACAACCTTGAGGAGGATGGGCTACACCAGCAGAAGACCCCACCGGGTACCACTCATCTCCACTAAAAATAGGAAAATGAGGCTACAAATGAAGACTGTATAAATGTTGTCTGATCTGATGAGTCTCGATTTCTGTTGAGACATTCAGATGGTAGAGTCAGAATTTGGCGCAAACAGAATGAGAACATGGATCCATCATGCCTTGTTACCACTGGGCAGGCTACTGTTGGGGGTGTAATGGTGTGGGGGATGTTTTCTTGGCACACATTAGGCCCCTTAGTACCAACTGGGCATGGTTTAAATGCCACAGCCTACCTGAGCATTGTTTCTGACCATGTCCATCCCTTTATGACCACCATGGACCCATCCTCTGATGGCTGCTTCCAGCAGGATAATGCACCATGTCACAAAGCTCCAATCATTTCAAATTGGTTTCTTGAACATGACAGTGAGTTCACTGTACTAAAATGGCCCCCACAGTCACCAGATCTCAACCCAATAGAACATCTTTGGGATGTGGTGGAACGGGAGCTTCGTGCCCTGGATGTGGATCCCACAAATCTCCATCAACTGCAAGATGCTATCCTCTCAATATGGGCCAACATTTCTAAAGAATGCTTCCAGCACCTTGTTGAATCAATGCCACCAAGAATTAAGGCAGTTCTGAAGGCGAAACAAAGAAAGGCAGTAGGGTGTTCCTAATAATCCTTTAGGTGAGTGTATATCATCTTACTGGGCTGTTATTAGTTGTAGAAGCCGTGTTATCCACTGCGACACACCGACCAACAAACATTTCAACATGCCGCAGGTGAACAAGAAATGCGATAGCACGAGCACGTCGGAGAAATCAGAACAAGGACCAAAATGTGCCCAGAGCTAATATCACAAACACAATAAGCAAGCAGACTGATGTTTTATTGTTGCAGAATTCTCCATCACAGTTTCGGTAACGGAATCCTTGAAGTATGTATTTAAAAACACGACTAATACAACTTGATCTAAAAATGGAACAACAAAAGAAGTATGATGATCTGGAGGCTAAGGGTCAGGATGTTAGATGAACAAGATTGTCAAAGTAGTAAGCAATTCTTTTTCTGTTGTTTGACTTATTGTTGTTAAGGTCCGTGCACACTGAGTCTGAAATTTATCGGACGTTAAAAAATAAATACAGTCTCATGTTTTTTTTCACATCTGTAGCAAAACATTTAAGATGTGTTTTGACAAAGTGAAGGTATGAGCCGATCCAGAAATGCAGCACAGAAAGACGCTGGCAGAGTGCAACTTATCATTTCATAACTCAGACAGTCTGCTGTCAACATGGTAGGCTAATGATGGGGAGAATGGAAGAGGGGGATAAGAGAACGCAGACAGAAAAAGGAGCGTAACAGTATAGTGATGGGGAGAGAGAGAGAGAGAGAGAGAGAGAGAGAGGGGCAGCGACACTCTTTCAGGTAAATGGGGGGCCAAACGGCAAGTAGACGCAGACAGAGAGAGAGGACAGACAGAGAGAGAGGTAACTGTCAACAGAAAGAAGAGAGGGATGAAAGGAGGGAGAAGGAGAGAGAGGCAGAGTGACAGCAGCGTCACATTTTGTTTTGGCAAAAATTTTCACAATGGATTAATTAATACGCTTCAAGGTTTGTGTGCATGAGGAAGACAGATACGAAAAACGCCTACGAAAATGTCGGACTCAGTGTGCACAGACCTTTACTCTATCAGACACCAAATGCTTTATTTCCATTTGATATAGTTTCAGAATGAAATGATTCAAACTTCATTTAGTGGATTGTAGATGTTGTCTCTCTCCTACAGATTATCGTCACGGTGGATTGTGTGGATTCATTTCTGGATGAATGGATGAGTAGTTCGGTCTCTAAAATGTAGATCAGTGTTTCCCAAAAAGTCCAAGATGACGTCCTCACATGTCTTGTTATGTCCACAACTCAAAGATCTTGAGTTTCCTGTCCCAGAGGAGAGAAGAACCTAGAACATATTCATATTTAACAAGCTGACATCACACAAGATTACCTGTTTTATCATCAAAAATGACTCAAACTGATTAACGGATTATCAGAATAGTTAGAGATTTATTTAATAGTTGACAACTAATCCATAAATTGATTAATCACTTGACACAGAAAACAGGAAAACTGAAACAGGAAGCTGTTCTTCAGACATTTGAATGCTAACCTTCCACTTTTCTTCTCTTCTTAATCATTTAAACAGTCGTGTGAATTTCCTACAACACCCATGTGTCACACAGTGAAACAGGAAGCTACTCTCCCTCCCGTTGTTCCCTTCATATCTCAGACAGACCTTATCTCTGTTTCACTCCACCTGGCTTTGGTCTTAAACCTTTAACAATTACAGTCTGAGAAGCTGGATGGTGTTATCTGTGAAGATAGATTCAGACACTTCAGAGAACAAAGAGGTTGACACACCTCATGGGGGTGTAACAGAGGAGGATTATTGTAGCTGGAGATCGGGATCTCTCTTAACATATATCTATTTGAACTGGGGACATCTGACATTTATATTATCCCACTTTATTCCAACAGATCCTGGACAAACAGCAGAAGAACACCAGGAACCATGTTTAGTTTAATAAGTTTAATAAGAACAAGAAAACCAACAAAAACAATCCTCAGCAAACATTCCTTTGAAAATGATTCAAATAAAGATTTCCATGTTCAAAAAGGAGCAGGAAGAAGTTGAAAAACATTTTTGGTCCTACCCACTTTTTCTGTTTGTACTTCAGTTGAATACAAAACAATTTAATTCTTCACTTATTTATATGTATATGTATGTATCTATATATGCATATATATATCCACATACATACATGCATACATACATACATACTTACACACACACATACACACACTTGTATACACATATTCATACATGCATACTTACATGCATATATACATACTTAAACACACATATACTCTACACACATGCATACACATATTCATACATGTATATATACACACTTACACACACATACACACACATATTCATACACACACACATATACTGTACTGATACTTAGCTGTGAACTTCTTCATGTCTGAGCTGCTGAGACCTGAAATGCTGACGTTGTGTAAACTTGAACTATTATGAGGTGAGAGGAGTAAGCTGGATTATATTGGTAATGCTGCTGAATCAGCACTCCCTCCTCCTCAGATGGTTTTCTCAAGTCAAAGCGAGAATAATCCTGAATTCCTGATTCACCAACGTTACACCGTGAGTCAGAGCAGCTGCAGATGTATGGAAACAAACACGTAAAGGTTGTAATCACGATTAAATACTTACAGGCAAATTCATAAAAGGATTGCACAGCTTTTGCGGCCGCCAAACCTGCACACAAAGACAAAAAGAAACCGTGTGATTCTCAAAGCTCCCACAAAGGATGTAATGCATTACATATTGCTAAGACCATGGTCAAATTTAAATGATTTATTAATAATGTAACAACAATAACTTATAACAAAAACTTATTCACCAGTAAATTACTGTTAAACAACAACATCACTTTTCATTATGTAAAAGTGGACATTGTTAAAGCTGTAGTGCGTAGTTTCTGTCGCCTCCATGAGGAATTCTAAGTAATGACAACAACACTGTCGGCGCATCCACATGATACAAGCCTTCCGTGATCAAGGTTTTTAAAAAGCATAATAAAAGTATACTTTCCTGTGAGTGTTTGTGCATATGAACACGCAGCAGCGACTCTATCTGACCGATACGCCTGTAGTCCTGCTGCTGCTCATCTTGGTCCGTATGGACGACGTGCAGGTGCTGCAGGCTGCACACAAATCATTAAAAAGTGATTACGAGGGCGCCAGCACGATCAGCAGTAGCCATCTAAAAGCAGCCAGGAGTGAAATAGACTGCATCTGCTGCTAAATGCTTACTCTCTGCTTTGTTAGGTGGCTAAGTGAGCCTGTAAGCTAAAATCATTTAGTAATGATCCAGTGCACTTCTATTTGGATAATAAAATACCTGCGCTGCACATTTACCCGCCTGTTGTGTTCGTAATTCGTACAAAAATGGTTTTTCTGACCTGTTGTTGGTGTTTTTGCCTGGCGGAGGTTAAAGTGATGGTTCGGAGTAATTCACCCTAGGGTCCTTTGCACCATGAACTCAAGCCAAAGACCCCCCCAGAAGCTTTTTTCACCTGGGTCTAACATTGGGCGAGTTAGCGTAGAGTAGCGTTAGCCGCTGAATAGCTTAGCGCGGGGCTAATGGACCCACGTTTGTATCTCTTAAATGACCCCACTAATAATGCCCAAAATGATACCAAAGGTCTACACTAGTATATATAGGTTATGCACTCATAAAACGATGGATTGTAAAGTTTGTAAGTACACCAGAAGTTTATGTAATAACACTTGCCTGCTGGCTTCTGCTCTCTGCTGTTGTTGTTGCTGCTGTGAGTCTAACTGCAGGTAGCAGCAGCAGCAACAACAGATAGCAAAAGAGAGCAGGCAAGTGTTCATAAACTTCTGGTGTACTTACAAACTTTCCAATCCATCATTTTATGAGTGCATAACCTATTTGTACTAGTTCTTTTTTCATCAATGGGATCGTCGACAAAAGGACGTGATATGTTTGAGAAAAAAACGTTTTATAATCTGCCAAATATAAACCAATACGTTTTTTTATTCATGCAGATAAAACTGCATTAAAATGCGCCTGATACAGACTGAATGAATGAATGAGGAAATGAGTTTCTCCTCCCTCTCAGTGGGAGGAGACTGAGAGAAACTCGAGGTTTCTTGAAGAAAACCTGCTCCCGACCAGGTTAGGTTCACAGTCTCAGTTACCATAGTAACTGACTCTGAGGTTAAGTTACCTCTCTTTCTGGAACGGAAAACCCAGAGTTTCCCTCATCTCAGGGTTAACCAACTCAGAGTTTTCACTAAACCTGCTTTCTGGAACAGGCCTCAGCTTTCTAAGAACGAGTTGAGATTGAAAGAGTGGAATTAATTAGTAACTGATCCCCGGTCAGATTGGGTTAATCAGCGAGTGAAAGTGTGGAAAAGGGGAGAGAAAGCGGCTGCTATAAAAAATGTCCCGCGAATAAAAAGCTTTTTTAAAAGAGCTGGGAATGACGAAAAAAAAAAATGTCGAGAGCTAGCCAACGTTAGCTTGGAAGAATCGCTGCCTTCTACCAGCTACGCTCAGCCACAGCTAACGGTAGCTAACGTTAACTTTAGCGAAGTTGTTGTGGAAAAAGACAGAGATGGCCGATCATCAGCATTACAGAACAAGGTAATGGCACCTCAGGTACCATCATCTCTGAAGACCCTGCACTACGGGGACCGATTACAGAGACCGTCCGGGAGGAAGTTATACCCAGAGGGATATCAGCCTTTCAGAATCGGGCGGCTAAATGTCCAGCATCTCAGAGGGAGAACAAGGCTGGCGGCAGAAAGACGCGCTCTCTCACTAACGAGGCTGACCCGACACTTTCACAATGGTGAAACGGTACCACGGGAGTGGATTCTATATTCACTGTCCACCGGAGACATTTGTTGCGTTGCTGTAAAGTGCTACCAACACACAGCAGTAGGGTTTAGCGAGCTGCTGAGGGAGCTGGACTTTGAGGATTTGATCTGCGACTTTGCAAAGAAAAAGACAAGAAATTAGAACTTCTAAAGGTAAGAGCTATTATGCTATCTGTAAATTGACTAGGCTAATATAATCTGTTGTGACCGTGTGACCAGATAATGTACATATTTTGTTTAGTTTATTGAAAAGCCATGCATATCAGACGTATTGCATCATCATAATTTTGTGATGCTGCTATAGGCCTGTGTGAGACTTAGTGGTCAAGTGCAATATGTTGGCTTTTGCAGTTTGTGAAGTTGCCAGCTGATAAGTGACCGTTATTTTGCAACCTGCACTCAGCTGTGTTGTGTGATGGCATTGTTGTATCTTCACTCAAACACGTTTCAGAATTACTATTGTGCTTTCTGCTTGGGTGCTTTTTAGTGAATACTATATCGCCATAGTCTTGAGCCATACAACGCTTTGGTATGATATCATTCATTGTAACATTGTCTTGTGATGGGTGAGTCAGATGGCAGTACTTGGTTTATTGAACTGGAAAGGCAAACTTCTTTTTTTGATTATTTTTATTTAATAGTGACAGTGGATAAACAGGAAAGAGGGAGAGAAAGAGAGGGAATGACAAGCAGCAAAGGGCCGCAGGTCGGATTCAAATCCGGGCCGCGCAGCCTAGCCTACATGGGGTGAACGCTCTTACTGGGGGTGTTAGAGGCCGCCCCAATTCATTCATGTTTTGACCAGTAGTGATTTGGCATGTGATTTATGTATGCCTATTATAAAGAAACAAATAGGCTAATCTGTAACTTTAGAATTTGTCACATACTTCGCTGTTCAGAGTTCACGGTGCAGTATGCACCGTAACATGTAGTCTACTACTGTGTAGTAGGCTACATGTTACCCCACTGATACACATGTGAAAATGAAATGAAAGCAGTCCTACATACAGTCCATACAGTATATACAGTAATCATTACTCCAAATCTTTTATTTCTTCCGCCATCAGGTTATTGTATTTAGACAGTAGCCACTTTAAATAGGATCCGTATTAATATCTTACATGATAAAGTATGCAGTGATGCCTATTCTTTTTCTTGAACTGCTATTTTTCATATTTGTTTAACTTACCAACTTATTAGCTATTTGGCCTCTGTCAGTTTTTGGACATTTTGGATGTTGTTTCATGTGACCACTTTGCATTTTCGAAGTACATAGGTATAGTTTTATCTTAAAGGATAAGACAGAAGGAACAGAGTAGAAATGGAAGAAGAGGATATGTCTGTCACTTTTGACTTGTTAACATCTTGGTTTCTTGACTGGTGGTTGACATATGTGTAGCTCTAATACAGCAACGAAAGATGTATGTGAGTGCAAAGATTTTGCCAACACAAGTTACACATACCCTGGGGGCTAAGCCCCCCCTTTCTTTCAATCCTAGTGACGTCCCTGGTGTCTTGTAATTTCTTCTTTAATTGCATTTATATTTCTACTTCTGTTCTTATTTTAGTTATATATGTAAGGGTTAAAGTGGCCATATTATGCTCATTTCAGGTTCATAACTGTATTTTGAGGTTTGCATGGTTTAATTTTCCAAAAACACCATATTTTTGTTGTACTGCACATTGCTGCAGCTCTTCTTTTCACCCTGTGTCAGGTCTCTGTTTTAGCTAGAGAGTAAGGCACACTTCTATCCCATCTTTGTTGGGAGGCACACATGTGCAGTAGCTAGGTAAGGATGACGTCAGCTAGCTGTTTGTTTCTCCAACTTCAGTCAGTAAAAGGCAGTATTAGCCGGGAGACTTCTTCTAAACACTTCCAACTTTGCGTGGAATACCTGCAGAACAGGGACATGGAAGTAGTTCTTTTGGAGATTAGGGTGAACTAGTGTGTGTTGTAGCAGTGGACACATTCAGAAACCGTATCTCACTCAAAACAGCATGGATGTTTTTTTTTCCAAGTTTGTATGCGTGTGGAAGCTCCAGAGACACAAAATAACACCCCAAATCCCAGAAAAAGTGATTTTTTCATAATATGGGCACTTTAATGTCCGACGAGGTGCCCATTGTCAGGTATTAATGGACGAAGACGAGACGTGAACCATCCAACGCACAGTGGACGCAAAAAGCACCCTTCAGCGTGTGTATGGAACGTACCAGGCAGAGTAGCAGCTCCGCAGTGCTTTAAGATGACTAAGTAAGTATTAAGCGCAATAACAGTAGAGAGTAGTATGTAGAGAGACAACAGTAGAGAGTAGTATGTAGAGACAACGGTAGAGAGTAGTATGTAGAGAGACTACAGTAGAGAGTAGTATGTAGAGAGACAACAGTAGAGAGTAGTATGTAGAGAGACAACAGTAGAGAGTAGTATGTAGAGAGACAGACAACAGTAGAGAGTAGTATGTAGAGAGACAACTATATATATATATACAGTGCCTTGTGAAAGTATTCGGCCCCCTTGAACGTTTCGACCTTTTGCCACATTTCAGGCCTCAAACATAAAGATATAAAACTGTAATTTTTTGTGAAGAATCAACAACAAGTGGGTCCCAATTATGAAGTGGAACGAAATTCATTGGCTATTTCAAACTTTTTTAACAAATAAAAAACTGAAAAAGTGGGCGTGCAAAA
The DNA here is from genome assembly GCF_010015445.1 of Perca fluviatilis. Classification (NCBI taxonomy): domain Eukaryota; kingdom Metazoa; phylum Chordata; class Actinopteri; order Perciformes; family Percidae; genus Perca; species Perca fluviatilis. Next base: position 44,138,763 of record NC_053115.1, read on the forward strand.
TTATTCAGCCCCTTTACTTTGCGTGCAGCAAACTCTCTCCAGAAGTTCAGTGAGGATCTCTGAATGATCCAATGTTGACCTAAATGACTAATGATGATAAATAGAATCCAGCTGTGTGTAATCAAGTCTCCGTATAAATGCACCTGCTCTGTGATAGTCTCAGAGGTCCGTGTAAGCGCAGAGAGCATCATGAAGAACAAAAAACACCCCAGGCAGGTCCGAGATACTGTTGTGGAGAAGTTTAAAGGCGGATTGGATACAAAAAATTTCCACAAGCTTTAAACATCCCAAGGAGCACTGTGCAAGCAATAATATTGAAATGGAAGGAGTATCAGACCACTACAAATCTACGCGACCGGCCGTCCCTCTAAACTTTCAGCTCATACAATGAGAAGACTGATCAGAGATGCAGCCAAGAGGCCCATGATCACTCAGGATGAACTGCAGAGATCTACAGCTGAAGGTGGGAGACTGTCCATAGGACAACAATCAGTCGTATACTGCACAAATCTGGCCTTTATGGAAGAGTGGCAAGAAGAAAGCCATTTCTTAAAGATATCCATAAAAGTGTCATTTAAAGTTTGCCAAAAGCCACCTGGGAGACACACCAAACATGTGGAAGAAGGTGCTGTGGTCAGATGAAACCAAAATCGAACTTTTTGGCAACAATGCAAAACGTTATGTTTTGGCGTAAAAAAAAACCCGCTCATCACCCTGAACACACCATCCCCACTGTCAAACATGGTGGTGGCAGCATCATGGTTTGGGCCTGCTTTTCTTCAGCAGGAACAGGGAAGATGGTTAAAATTGATGGGAAGATGGATGGAGCCAAATACAGGACCATTCTGGAAGAAAACCTGATGGAGTCTGCAAAGACCTGAGACTGGGACGGAGATTTGTCTTCCAACAAGACAATGATCCAAAACATAAAGCAAAATCTACAATGGAATGGTTCACAAATAAACATATCCAGGTGTTAGAATGGCCAAGTCAAAGTCCAGACCTGAATCCAATCGAGAATCTGTGGAAAGAACTGAAAACTGCTGTTCACAAACGCTCTCCATCCAACCTCACTGAGCTCGAGCTGTTTTGCAAGGAGGAATGGGCAAAAATGTCAGTCTCTCGATGTGCAAAACTGATAGAGACATACCCACGCGACTTACAGCGTATATCGCGGCAAAAGGTGGCGCTACAAAGTATTAACTTAAGGGGGCTGAATAATTTTGCCGCCCAATATTTCAGTTTTTTATTTGTTTAAAAGGTTTGAAATATCCAATAAATTTCGTTCCACTTCATGATTTTGTCCCACTTGTTGTTGATTCTTCCACAAAAATTACAGTTTTATATCTTTATGTTTGAAGCCTGAAATGTGGCAAAAGGTCGAAGTCAAGGGGCAAATACTTTCGCAAAACACTCTTTTTTTTTTTTTTTATTTTTTTTTTTTTTTTTTTTTTTTTTTGACAAAGTGATATCGGACACCCCCTTATTAGTTCTGGGAAAACAAAATAATGAGCTAAATTATATTGAGTGTGACAATAAAACCCATTATTTTCAACAGTGAGTGTAGTCCTTCAGAGTCTGGTCCTCTGAACACCACGGGATGGCGCTAACACACAAGCTGCAAGAAGTTCAATTCAATTCAATTTTATTTATAGTATCAAATCATAACATAAGTTATCTCGAGACACTTTACAGATAGAGTAGGTCTAGACCACACTCTATAATTTACAAAGCCCCAACAATTCCAACAATTCCAGTAATTCCCTCAAGAGCAAGCAGTGCGACAGTGGCGAGGAAAACTCCCTCTTGGGAAGAAACCTCCGGACAGACCTTGACTGCTCTTGGTAGGCGGTGACTGACGCGATTGGGGTGTGATGAACAGTGGCGATAGTAGTCACATTAATAATGGAACAGTGACTGGATGTAGCGGGAAGCTGCAGGGTTCAGCAGGACGCAGCATGACATTGCAGGGCATCGCTGAGCTCAGCAGGGAGTGCAGCAGGACCACGGCGGGCCAGCTGCAACCAGGGTCTTGGTGCCAATGTTCTCCAAGGAAATACGCTGGGGAAAAAAGCATAAGGACTCCGGGGAGTAAACTCCCCCAAGCTAGGATTAGTAACAAGCATTTCTGGGACGGGCTGCACACAAATAGTAATAGTAATAGTAACAGTAATAGAAACAGTAATGCAAAGGAGAGGAGAGAGCAGCTCAGTGTGTCAAAGGAAGGAAGTCCCCCGGCAGTCTAGGACTATAACAGCGTAACTATAACAGGTAACTAAGAGAGACAGGTCATAAGGAGAGGTAGCTTTTTCGGGCTTAGAACTCTCCCCCTGCCGGATCTGGCTTGGCTGGCCTGCCTCCCTCTACTTTGTTATGTATTATTAATCTAACAATTATGAAGAGAAGCAGTTGGGCCAGTTAGGTGAACACTGCAACTCCTCACTCCCTTACTATAAGGTTTATCAAATAGGAGAGTTTTAAGTTCATTCTTGAATGAGGTGACAGTTTCTGCCCCCGAACCCAGATCGGAGCTGGTTCCATAGGAGAGGAGCCTGATAACTGAAGGCTCTGGCTCCCATTCTACTTTTAGAGACACTAGGTACCACCAGTAACTCTGCATTCTGGGGGCCGCAGTGCTCTAGTAGGACAATAGGGTATTAGGAGCTCTTCTAGATATGATGGTGCTAGACCATTTAGAGCTTTGTAGGTCAAGAGAAGGACTTTAAACTCAATCCTGGATTCAACAGGAAGCCAATGCAGAGAAGCTAATACAGGAGAAATATGATCTCTTTTCTTAGTTCTTGTGAGAACACGCTGCAGCATTCTGGATCAGCTGGAGAGTCTTAAGAGACTTATTTGAGCAACCTGACAGTAGGGAATTACAATAGTCCAGCCTGGAAGTAACAAATGCATGGACTAGTTTTTCCGCGTCGTTTTGAGACAGGATATTCCTAATTTTGGCAATGTTACGAAGATGAAAAAAGGCTGTTCTTGAGGTTTGTTTTAGATTGGCATTAAAGGATATATCCTGATCAAAGATAACTCCTAAATTTCTAACAGTGGTGCTGGAGGCCAGGGCGCAACACCATCCAGAGTAGCTATATCTCTAGATAATGAAGTTCGGAGGTGTTTAGGGCCCAGCACAATAACTTCAGTTTTGTTAGGGTTTAACATCAGAAAATTATAGGTCATCCAGGATTTTATATCCTTAATGCACTCTTGAAATTTTGCTAGCTGACTGGTTTCGTCTGGTTTGATTGACAAGTATAATTGGGTGTCATCCAGCATAACAGTGAAAGTTAATTGAGTGTTTTAAAAATATTATGCCTAGAGGAAGCATATATAAGGAGAATAGAATTGGTCCAAGCACTGAGCCTTGAGGAACCCCATGGCTAACTTTTTGCGCTTTCGGAGGATTTATCATTAACATTCACAAATTGAGATCGATCAGAGAAATAGGACCTAAACCAACTCAGAGCAATTCCTTTAATGCCAACCAAGTGTTCCAATCTCTGTAACAGGATTGAATGGTCAATTGTGTCAAATGCAGCACTAAGATCTAGTAAAACAAGAATGGAGACAAGACCTTTGTCTGCAGCAGTTAAAAGGTCGTTAGTAATTTTCACCAGTGCCGTCTCTGTGCTATGATTCTTTCTAAATCCTGATTGAAAGTCATCAAATAAACTGTTGCTATGTAGAAAATCACATAACTGATTAGCAACCACCTTCTCAAGGATCTTGGATAGAAAAGGAAGGTTAGATATAGGTCTATAGTTTGCTAAGACCTCAGGATCCAGGGTGGGTTTTTTCAGAAGAGGTTTTATCACAGCTACTTTAAATGACTGTGGTACATAACCTGTTAATAGAGACATATTGATCATATCTAGTAATGAGGTGTTAACCACCGGGTAAGTACGTATTGGTGTCTCATTGGGATGGGGTCCAAGAGACAGGTAGATGGCTTAGCTGAGGATATCTTTAACAATAATTGTTGAAGATCTATAGGATAAAAGCAGTCTAAGTATATGTCGAGACTAGTCTTTATTTCTAACGACTCTGCGTTTAAAGGTGAACCGTTAGAAGTTGAGTGTAAAAGGTGATGAATTTTATCTCTAATTGTTGTAATTTTATCATTGAAGAAGCTCATGAAGTCATCACTACTCAGAGCTAGAGGAATAGATGGCTCAGTAGAGCTGTGGCTATCTGTCAGCCTGGCGACAGTGCTGAAAAGAAACCTTGGGTTGTTCTTGTTTTCTTCTATTAGTGATGAGTAATAGTCTGATCTGGCCTTTCTTAGGGCCTTCCTATAGGTTTTGAGACTTTCTTGCCAATCCAAACGAGATTCTTCCACCTTGGTGGAACGCCACTTACAAGAAGTACGTTACACTATATGCTGTCTCTCTGAACGGACTTTGTTTTCACAGCGATCATCTCTCATCCCGTTTGCTTTTCAGCTCTTTACTTCAGGCTGTGGCCGACAGTAACGTTACAGATGGCGAATCATCTGTTCCTGATGATCTTGATATTATTTTGGGGACAATGACATGGCTTGTCATGTCAACAGAATGTCAAATTATATTTACTGATTGCCAACTGTACACAATGGTATTGCCTGTCTAGCATAGCGTTATCTTTCTGGCTTTTAGCTGTCTGAGCTGAAGGGTTCTCTGAGCTGAGCGGACTATAAATATCTCTGGTATCTAAGGGTGGCAAGTATCTAAGGTCCGTCCTGTTTCCTGGAGCATTGAACGTTTGCATTGCATAAGAATCTTATGGGATGATTGTTCCAGGTATTAGTCAAACCCTGTTACCAGGGAAAGAGACTTTAGATGTCGATTGTTAAAGGCTTGAAAGATGTTATTTGGCAAGTGACCATGGTATAATCGGGTTAATGCCCTTCAAGGTGTCCATTGTCAGGAAATTACAAGGGAATTAATGGACCTTCGCTGGGCATCTGATGGCTCTGGCCTCTCCGTCATCCATCATCTTTCTGATAATAGACGATGGAATTGTCCTGCATTAACTCTCACATATTGAATCGTAACCCCTGTATCGTACCGACCGATTCTTGCCAATACACAGCCTTACTTGTGAGTATATGGGGATTATCTTGGGGACATTGTCAGGCTGCTACAACTATTTATTTCATATTTGTCTGAGTTTATATTAATAATTCCTGCAGGACATTTTCTTTCCATTTCAGAAGCAACAGCAAGAAAGATCAAATCAGTCTCAAACATTTTACTCAGACTGCTGAGGAAGCTCTTTTCTATCATCATCTTTTTCTTCTTCCTCATCCCTCGTTTGCTCTATATGGGTTTTCCATGCTTTGTGTGAAGGAGACGAGGCGTTTGTGCCATGCTTCTTTAAATCACCAGCGAGGGGAAGGCTGTGCTTCAATCATATTTCACGCCGACCTCACTTATCTTCCTCGCCTGTTGTTTAAAACCTGTCACTGCAGATGTATCGGCCTCCGTTTGACTGCTGCAGCAGAAATACTCACAGCCCAGAGTCTGTACATATTCTGTATTCTCTACACACAGACACATTGAACAAATTATGTAAAAAAAAAAAACCATAAGGACAGCCTGTTAAAGTCACCACAGAGCCGTCAGATGTAACAAACTCAGAATTTGTTAACATTTTCCTTTGGAAATGCCAAGGTCTAACATTTCCACGTTTGTGTAGAGAGCAAGAGGTCAGGCCTGCAGTTCATTAAGTGTTTCTGTGACAGCACACAGGAACAAAAAGCCTGAAGGTTACAGCGACGGGGTTCTCAACTCAAAGCTGCTGATTCAAATTCCACCGAAGATCACTGAAAATAAAGATGGAGAGCTGGGTGGAAGGCAGAGACAGGCTAGTCAGCTAGTCTCGCATTGCCAGACCTTCCTCTACAGCGCTGTGGAGGAAGGTCTGACTAATCCACACAGCATTCCAGGATGGGAGAAAAACGTGCTCTGGTTTATTGGCATTTCTTTAAACCAATCACAATCGTCTTGGGCCTCTGCTAAATAGTCTCAGAAAGGAACTTGTTTTGGTGGAACATGTGGACGTTCAAAAGTAGTTTTAGTCGTGCAACAGAAAACTCAGATTGGACAGATAGTCTAGCTAGCTGTCTGGATTTACCCTGCAGAGATCTGAGGAGCAGTTAACCATAGTCCTCACAAATCAGCCGGAGGTCAGAACGCCAACACAGAGACAGAGGAAGGAGACGGACATCTGGACGAAATGAGTGAAATCCAGATTTTCCGCCGACAACGGAGCAGTCCCAGAAGTAGAACGTTGTGGATATAGACTACTTTGAAGCAAATTGAATATAGTGACCAACAGTAGAACTACAACTCTGTCCGTCACGTACAACAAAATGTGCTGTGCTGTACCTGAATATAAACATAATAAATACACAAAATAATACTCTAACATACACTCGTGCACAGTCATCGCGTCATATATATGAACAAGCATTTTAAAAGCATGGAAGCTGATGCTGAAGTAGCATTTTGAGGATTGCAGCTTCTGACGCCGATTCTGTTCTGCTGCGAGCGGTACAACGACGCAATTTACAGCCGACGACGACCATGAATGACAGAGACCAAAACTATTTGCTCTCCTCTTTTAAAGTTTTATGATTCTTCAGAGTGTCAGCTCTAAAAACCGGAGACCGACGGTTGTTTAAAGTCTTGCAGCAATTTAAAAACAGAAGAACTTTAGATGGATGGGGTGTTTCTGCTCTCAGATTCCATCCTGGCGCTACGATCCAACACACATTCATCACACAGCCTGACAGACTGAGACCAAGATGTTATTCAACCATCTGACACACACTGACATGAAACTAACAAAAAACACCGTTCTTTAAAGGCACCGTTAAGGTTGAGATGATGCCGAATGTTTTCATTGTTCTGTCTGCGGATGCTGCCTTAAAAGAATATATTTTATATCAACACGCTCTTACTTCCAACTTGTTAAATACTGACACGTCTCTCAGCTCGGATACCGACGCACAACTCCGTGCGTCTGTATGTATTAAGAGAGACAACAGTAGAGAGTAGTATGTAGAGGGACAACAGTAGAGAGTAGTATGTAGAGGGACAACAGTAGAGAGTAGTATGAAGAGAGACAACAGTAGAGAGTAGTATGTAGAGGGACAACAGTAGAGAGTAGTATGTAGAGGGACAACAGTAGAGAGTAGTATGAAGAGAGACAACAGTAGAGAGTAGTATGTAGAGGGACTACAGTAGAGAGTAGTATGTAGAGGGACAACAGTAGAGAGTAGTATGAAGAGAGACAACAGTAGAGAGTAGTATGTAGAGAGACAACAGTAGAGAGTAGTATGTAGAGAGACTACACTAGAGAGTAGATGTCATTCAACAGAAAGACCCGGATACTGCGCTTAATGTATTCATGAAATTGTTGGCCCCTGTTATGGATAAGCATGCACCTGTAAAGAGGCTGACTGTTAGAACTGCCGGGGCTCCTTGGGTTGATGAGGAATTAAAAGGATATATGGGTCAAAGGGAAAATGCAAAAGAAGTGGCAAGGAAGTCTGGATCCTTATATGATTGGCAAATATATTGTAAATTGAGGAATTATGTCACCAATTTTAATAGAAAGAAGAAGAAATTGTATTATGAATCTAGGATTGATTGTATAAAACATGATGTAAAAAAACTTTGGAGCACCTTAAATAATATCATGGGTAGAAAAAGTAATTTGACCCCATCATGGATTGAAGTGGATGGATCGTTTATAACTAAACCTGTAGACATTGCAAATTATTTTAATGATTATTTCATTGATAAAGTTTGTAAATTAAGGCAGAAAATGCCAACATCATACCATAAGTCAAATTATTCATGTATATCAGAAGAAATAATGAATGATAAGAACTGTTCATTTAAATTTCAAGAAGTGTCAAGAGAAGAAGTAAAACCACTATTATTGTCTATTAATAATGATAAGCCATCTGGGACGGACAACCTTGATGGAAAGCTATTAAGGATGGTAGCAGACCACATTGCCACTTCCATATGTCATATTTTTAATCTGAGTCTTGAGAATAGAGTGTGTACACAAGTGTGGAAAGAAGCAAAGGTAATCCCCTTAGCGAAAAATGCTCGTGCAGTTTTTTCTGGCTCTAATAGTTGACCAATTAGTTTGTTACCTTCTATAAGTAAACTTTTAGAAAAAATTGTATTTAACCAGATACAAGGTTATTTCATCAAAAATGAATTGTTAAGTAAATACCAGCATGCTTATAGAGAAGGACATTCAACTTGTACAGCTCTGGTACAAATGACAGATGATTGGTTAAAGTATATTGATCACCAAAATATTGTCGGAGCAGTATTATTAGATTTTAGTGCTGCTTTTGACATAATTGACCATAGTCTGTTATTGGGGAAGCTCAAATGTTATGGTTTTGCACCATCCGCATTAGCATGGATAGAGAGCTACTTGACAGATAGAACACAGAAGGTGTATTTTAATGGAAGCTTCTCTGAGGTGGTCTGTAGCATGTGGGATTCCACAAGGGTCTTCATTAGGACCATTGCTTTTCTCTATCTTCATGAATGATCTCCCACTGGTCTGTGGAGGGGCTTCTGTGTCTATGTATGCGGATGATGTAACACTTTATATGCTGGCATCAGCTTTAGAAAACATTTCTGCAGCTCTCAACAATGAGTTGCAGATGGTATCTAATTGGGTAATTGATAATAAACTTGTCCTGAATATAGGCAAGACTAAAAGTATTTTATTTGGAACTAAATGTTCACTAAAAACAAGGCCCAGGTTGGATTTAGTACTAAATAATGTTGCTGTTGAGCAGGTATATGAAATAAAGCTTCTTGGGGTAACATTAGACTGTACTTTGTCGTGGTCAAGACATATAGATGAAGTGGTGAAAAAAATGGGGAGAAATATATCTGTAGTTAAAAGGTGTTATTCGTTTTTAAATTTATATTTAATTAAACCTGTTTTGCAGACACTAGTGTTATCACACTTAGATTACTGCTCTGTGGTTTGGTCAGGAACTACAAAGAAGAATTTAGGGAAACTACAGAGGGTTCAGAATAGAGCTGCACGTTTAGCCCTTTGTTGTACGACAAGAGCTAATGTTAACAAAATGCACAGCAAACTATACTGGTTACCGGTTGATGAGAGGTTAAAAGCATCACTCCTTGGCTTTATAAATAAAATTAATTTATGGAAAACTCCAGATTGTCTGTATAGGCAACTTACTCTGAGTTCTAATGTACATACATATCACATGAGGCATGCCGTAATTGGTAAATATATTATTCCAAAATCTAGAACAAACTCAAAACAACGTACAGTGTTGTATAAAGCTATGGTTGAATGGAACTCTCTGACAGGTCATATTGCTCAAATTCAAAATATTATGGGTTTTAAAAAACAAATAAAAGAATTTTTTATGTTAACTTATATTGGCAGATAGAGTATATTGTATGTGTATGTAGAGGTATATGTGTGTGTGCATGTATATGTCCATATGTGGGTGTGTATATATGTATATTTGTATTTTATGAGAATTAGCTGTCTCGGTGTAGGATTGTTTGTTTATTCATGTTATGTGTAATGTGTGGACCCCAGGAAGAGTAGCGGATGCATTTGTTGCATCAGCTAATGGGGATCCTAATAAAATAAAATAAATAAATGTAGAGAGACAACAGTAGAGAGTAGTATGTAGAGAGACAACAGTAGAGAGTAGTATGTAGAGAGACAACAGTAGAGAGTAGTATGTAGAGAGACTACAGTAGAGAGTAGTATGTAGAGAGACATCAGTAGAGAGTAGTATGTAGAGAGACAACAGTAGAGAGTAGTATGTAGAGAGACTACAGTAGAGAGTAGTATGTAGAGAGACATCAGTAGAGAGTAGTATGTAGAGAGACAACAGTAGAGAGTAGTATGTAGAGAGACAACAGTAGAGAGTAGTATGTAGAGAGACTACAGTAGAGAGTAGTATGTAGAGAGACATCAGTAGAGAGTAGTATGTAGAGAGACAACAGTAGAGAGTAGTATGTAGAGAGACTACAGTAGAGAGTAGTATGTAGAGAGACATCAGTAGAGAGTAGTATGTAGAGAGACAACAGTAGAGAGTAGTATGTAGAGAGACAACAGTAGAGTGAGTAGTATGTAGAGAGCGACAGTAGAGAGTAGTATGTAGAGAGACAACAGTAGAGAGTAGTATGTAGAGAGACAACAGTAGAGAGTAGTATGTAGAGAGACAACGGTAGAGAGTAGTATGTAGAGAGACAACAGTAGAGAGTAGTATGTAGAGAGAGAAGTAGTATGTAGAGAGACAACAGTAGAGTGTAGTATGTAGAGAACAACAGTAGAGAGTAGTATGTAGAGAGACAACAGTAAGAGTAGTATGTAGAGACGACAGTAGAGAGTAGTATGTAGAGAGACGACAGTAGAGAGTAGTATGTAGAGAGACAACAGTAGAGAGTAGTATGTAGAGAGACAACGGTAGAGAGTAGTATGTAGAGAGACAACAGTAGAGAGTAGTATGTAGAGAGATAACAGTAGAGAGTAGTATGTAGAGAGACAACGGTAGAGAGTAGTATGTAGAGAGACAACAGTAGAGAGTAGTATGTAGAGAGACAACAGTAGAGAGTAGTATGTAGAGAGACGACAGTAGAGAGTAGTATGTAGAGAGACATCAGTAGAGAGTAGTATGTAGAGAGACAACAGTAGAGAGTAGTATGTAGAGAGACGACAGTAGAGAGTAGTATGAAGAGAGACAACAGTAGAGAGTAGTATGTAGAGAGACAACAGTAGAGACTAGTATGTAACAGTAGAGAGTAGTATGTAGAGAGGGTTAAGCTGCTCTAAGAAAGAAAAAAACGAATATCTTAAAAAGCATCAGTATTTGATGCACAATGAGTGAGAGTGTGTTCATATTTCTGTGATCTGATGTGTCGTTTAGCTGTGATTAAGTTACATCAGCTGTTCATGTGGACAAAGAACTGCAGTCTGTAACCAACCAAAGATCACATGTACTGCTTCTACTGTCAAACTGGAAGCATCTTTATCTTTAAATAAACACAGTGTTTGAAAAGTCTTCCAGTGAAAACCTGAAACCTGTGTTAAATCCTGTGCTCACAGGGCTTAATCCTGCTCCGGTCGCTCACAGATCAGGCTTTACAGCTGAACAGCAGAGATAATTTTCCAACGTGTGTTTCTTTTGTCTGTCGTTTATTTCTCTGCCCACTTGTGACAGGTACATCAGGTTTTCCAGCGCTACGAGCGGGAGACGTATTAATCTGGGGGGGAACAATGACTGTTTCATTTGAAATGTATGGATTTCAGAGGCCTGTCTGTGCCACAGCTGTTCAGAAGCTGGGGTGGGGGGGGTGATTGGTGGGCAATCTTTCTTTCCCTGACGGCCAGTTTTCCTTCGGAAGGTGAACTTGTTGTGACAAATGGCTTTCATGGCAACTATTACTGGCAACACAGGAAATGGCAGCGAGCAGCCTGTTCAATAAGTCAAGCAGGAGAGATGGCTGAGAGGTTAAGGAGCAGCGCTGTGATGGACGGCCCGCCCCACGGGACTCATTTAGACAACAGAAAGAGGAAATTACAACATGCAAACAAGGGAACAAAACTGAGTGTGATGAACTGTCACAGAGACGCCGGGGTCAACAAGACTGCGTTAGGAAACACTTTGGGCCCTATTTTAATGATCTACACGCACGGCGTGAAGCGCCCCGCGCAGGTACGTTTAGGGCGTGTCCAAATCCTCTTTTGCTAGTTGGACGGCAGAAAAAATGGTCCTTGAGCCGGGCGCATGGTTCTAAAGGGTTGTCCTTAGGGGCCGTCCACACGGAAGCGTTTTTTTGTGCAAACGCACATGTTTTGCATCGTTTGGGCCGACCGTCCAGACGAATCCTGCAAACGCACTGCCTGAAAACGCACTTTTTTTAAACCTGGTCTCGTTTGGCTTCGTATGGATGGTGAATACGAATCCGTATTGATGATGTCATCGCCACACCCCTCTTTTACACCCTCTCCCACGGCCGCTGACGCACACAACTGCGGTGAAGCTAAGCGAGCATGTCCCATCTCCATGGTTACACCAGCTCACTTCATCTAAATACTGTGTGTTGCTCTCCTGACCCTTCCCTCTGGATTCTACACAAGATATATTGCTAACGTTATGTAGCCAACTTTAAACATCGCTAAAGCAGCTGACCGCTCCAGCAGCAAAATGCGTTACGTTAGCTGCTATGGCTATCTGTTTATAAAGTGGAAGTAGATAACTTATCAACTAGCTAGCTAATCTGTCTGCTTATAAACTCCTTGAACGGATTATAGTAACTTTTACCACGGCTTATTGTAGAAAGGCTACTGCAAGAAAAACGTATAGATTATTAAAAAGACGTCATTCATGGATCATTGATGTTTGTTTGACTGCCGATGTTAGAGCGCGCTAACGTTAGCTCGCTGCTAGCGCGCTGCAATCATGCAAAATAAAAAGCAATCCAACAGCACATTATACAACGTAAACAAAGACACGTTTTCTTGCGGCGGCCTTTATAAAATGAGCAGTGGTGAAAGTTATTATAGTCTACGGATGTATTAAGAGAAAGTTATAATCTAGCTAGTCATGTTATGATGGGAAGTGGAAGTGACTATGCTCTTCTTCTCCATTTTTTGGTGAATTTCTGTAGCAGAAACAGCGGCGCCAATAAAAGGCCTGGCATATGAAGTAGCGTGTTGAGTCATTTACAAGTGGATTCGTTTGGACGCAACTATTCTTGAAACGAATCCAGGGAAGACGGGTAAAAAAAAGATTGTTTTGGTACGTGAGGACATGGCCTTAGTGTCTTCATTAATCAGAGGTGTGATTAAAAGTCAGGCATGTTTGGACCTTGGAGCATTGCTGTTATGATGGAGGATTTGCACCGTAATATTTTTATATGTAATCTTCTGCATGTGTGTGTGTGTGCTTCTGTGTGTCCCTGTGTGTGTAACAAGCATAGTGTGTGCGCTGTGCACGAGCCTAGGAGCATTTTACTAATGCTCTGTTAAAATAACAATGAAATGCTGCATTATTGACTTTAGACCAGGTTTTTGTTGGTCAATGGCGCGATCACGTCCTACTGCCTCAAGATAGCAATACTCCCAGAATGCACCTGAACACACCTCCCTGTAAGACCAGCACGCCCAGAATGCACCTGAACACACCTCCCTGTAAGACCAGCACGCCCAGAATGCACCTGAACACACCTCCCTGTAAGACCAGCACACCCAGAATGCACCTGAACACACCTCCCTGTAAGACCAGCACGCCCATGGGCCACAGATGGGCGCAGGTGCATTTGTTATTTAAACCACGTGGGCGCTGGACAGGAAACTGACAACTGTGTTGGTCTTAAACTAGCAAAGAGACTTGGCCTTTTTTTCGTGGTTTGGTTAAGCCATGTATTAAACTTAAGGTCCACAATTCCCCTTGCAGATTTAGATCCGGCCCGTATATAATTTTGGGTTCACAATAAATTTTGGCCCACCTAGTTGTGCGCCAAACCACAAACACAGGAAAGATTTTTTAAAACTGCAATTATATGACATTCAAAGCAGAATGTAGCAGATTTGCCGACTCTGAGACTCAGAAATCCCCCAAGAAGCAGAGAGAGTTTTCATATTCAGGCTGTGAAACAGGTTGTTGTTACAAAAAAAAAAAGGATCATTGTTTTGCTTGATTTGCTAAATTCTATGATGACTAAGGAACTATTTTGATGACTTTTGTAGGGCTTCATGTCTACAAAAATGCAACAAAAAGCGTACAAAAATGTGGGGAAAAGCAACAAATTTAAAAAAAGGTGACAAATGTCTGAGAAAGGCGCAAAAAAGTCAGAACAACAACAACAAAAAATGAGGAAAAAAGCTAACAAAATGTTTTTTTTTTAAAAGTGACACACAGTAACAAAAGCATGTCAATAAACCCTACATGTCTGGCCCTTGGTGTGATTCTCTTTTTTCCAGTGTGGCCCTGAGTGAGTGAGTTTGACACCCCTGCCTTAGTACGTTTACCTGCACACCAATATTCCACCATTATTCCGAAATTGATACAGGTTATGTAAACAGCATATTCTGTTTGGATATTCAGAATAAATCCTTTTTCTGAATTTAGCATTTTCTGATTAAGACATATGTACGGTGGCCGACAGGGGCAAATGCACTGCAACTAAAAAAACATACACACAACAACAACCAAATATGTGTTGTGTGTATTTGGTTGTGTTGCTGGACTATTGTAATTCCCTACTGTCAGGTTGCTCAAATAAGTCTCTTAAGACTCTCCAGCTGATCCAGAATGCTGCAGCGCGTGTTCTCACAAGAACTAAGAAAAGAGATCATATTTCTCCTGTATTAGCTTCTCTGCATTGGCTTCCTGTTGAATCCAGGATTGAGTTTAAAGTCCTTCTCTTGACCTACAAAGCTCTAAATGGTCTAGCACCATCATATTTAGAAGAGCCCATAGTACCTTATTGTCCTACTAGAGCACGTGCGCCCCAGAATGCAGAGTTACTGGTGGTACCTAGAAGTCTCTAAAAGTAGAATGGGAGCTAGAGCCTTCAGTTATCAGGCTCCTCTCCTATGGAACCAGCTCCCGATCTGGGTTCGGGGGCAGAAACTGTCACCTCATTCAAGAATGAACTTAAAACTCTCCTATTTGATAAAGCTTATAGTTAGGGAGTGAGGAGTTGCAGTGTTCACCTAACTGGCCCAACTGCTTCTCTTCATAATTGTTAGATTAATAATACATAACAAAATAGAGGGAGGCAGGCCAGCCAAGCCAGATCCGGCAGGGGGAGAGTTCTAAGCCCGAAAAAGCTACCTCTCCTTAAGAACTCTCTCTCTTAGTTACCTGTTATAGTTACGCTGTTATAGTCCTAGACTGCCGGGGGACTTCCTTCCTTTGACACACTGAGCTGCTCTCTCCTCTCCCTTTCTATTACTGTTTCTATTACTGTTACTATTACTATTACTATTTGTGTGCAGCCCGTCCCAGAAATGCTTGTTACTAATCCTAGCTTCTGGGAGTTTTTACTCCCCGAGTCCTTATGCTTTTTTCCCCAGCCGTATTTCCTTGGAGAACGTTGGCACCAAGACCCTGGTTGCAGCTGTCGCGTGCGGTCCTGCTGCACTCCCTGCTGAGCTCAGCGATGCCCTGCAATGTCATGCTGCGTCCTGCTGAACCCTGCAGCTTCCCGCTACATCCAGTCACTGTTCCATTATTAATGTGACTACTATCGCCACTGTTCATCACACCCCCAACCGGCTCGTCAGACACCGCCTACCAAGAGCCTGGGTCTGTCCGAGGTTTCTTCCCAAGAGGGAGTTTTTCCTCGCCACTGTCGCACTGCTTGCTCTTGAGGGAATTACTGGAATTGTTGGAATTGTTGGGGCTTTGTAAATTATAGAGTGTGGTCTAGACCTACTCTATCTGTAAAGTGTCTCGAGATAACTTATGTTATGATTTGATACTATAAATAAAATTGAATTGAATTGAATTGAATTGTTGTGTGTATTTGGTTGTGTTGTGTGTATTTGGTTGTGTTGTGTGTTTGCTAAATGCCACGCATGTGTTGTCATATTAATGAAGATGTTTTCTTAATTTGTTTGTGTTTTGTCTATTTGTGTTTTCTTAAGTTGCACTGCGTTTTGCCCCTGTCGACCACCGTACATGTGTGATATTCTGGTATTATTTCGGTTTTAGAAACATTCTTTGGACATGTATACAGCGCAGTCTTTTTCCCGTAAGAAACTGGAACATGAACACTGGGCTCCAGCGGGGATTTCCTGGCCCATATTTCGGTGCATATTCCTGAGCCCTTGTTGTTTCAGTCGGGGGCAGTATCCTGAGGAATCAGCTGGCCGACAGTCGAGGTGTGTCACAAGCTGATAGATAGCTAATAAACAGAAACAGACCCAAAACCTGAGTGTTTCCCTTCAGCTGTGGGAGGATTTAAACTGTAAGAGCTGGGTTTAGAAGATATGTTTTTTTTATTAGAAGGTCCACATGTCCTTCAACTTCATCAACCCTGTCCTCCCTCCTGTTCCCTCTGCAGCCTCCCTCCATCTCTCTCCTTCTGTCTTCGTCCTAATGGGACAGTCTCAGCGGATCGATGGAGGACAGAGAGAGAGACGGAGCAATCAGTCTGAGGAGACAATAAAGGAGGTGAAGTGAAGGAGAAATAGAAAGCTCTGTATAGTTTCTGTTTTCCGTGTTTAACTATATGTAAAATGTCACAGAAATAAACACGTTTACTGATTTCACACTGCTCATCATTACACGTCAAGCCAAGAGCTTTACATTCAAACAGAGCATGAATAGAAATAAGAATACAACTCACACAACAAGACATACAAGTGTGACCATACAAATTCATACACACACACACACACACACACACACACACACACATAGACACCACACACACACACACACACACACACACACAGACACACATAGACACACAGACACACACACAGAGACACACACACAGAGACACACACACCCCCCTATTGATTTCTCTTCCAGAGGTATTTACGCTGAAAGAAGAAATACAGTTATTGTCCGCGGGGCAGCCGGCGTATTTATCTCCTTTAACCGGGCCGCCTCATCCCAGACGTCAGAGAGGTGATGGCGGCGAGCTAACGATCCGTCAGCTAATGGAGGCGGCTACAGACGGCGTGAAGAGAGAGAGTCGCCTCCGGCAACAGCTGCAGCCAATCAGTCCTCTCACTGAGGATTTGTCCTGCCTTTCAGTTCGTTAATACGTGATCCATGGTGTATCCTGACCGCTCTGGTGGGTGGGTGGGTGTGTGTGTGTGTGTGTGTGTGTGTGTGTGTGTGTGTGTGTGTGTGTGTGTGTGTGTGTGTTGGACACACTTAATGATACTCACACTTTCATATAGCTCTGAAAAGTAAAGCTTCATAATTGGTGTGTATTTCACATATGTATTACTGTCAGCAGCACTGCATGTATAAAGGGCCATCCACACCAAGAACGATAACTATAAATATATATTTAAATATCGTTCTAACTACAGTGGATGATGGAGTCACACCACAACTATAACGACAACAACAGTGGAGAACAATATCGTTGGGATCACTTTCAGAGAGAGACTGACAGCCAATCAGAATCCATCTGAGTTTTCAACATGGCACAGCGGAGAGAGACACTGACAGCCAATCAGAATCCATCTGAGTTTACAACATGGCACAGCGGAGAGAGACACTGACAGCCAATCAGAATCCATCTGAGTTTACAACATGGCACAGCGGAGAGAGACACTGACAGCCAATCAGAATCCATCTGAGTTTACAACATGGCATGGTGGAGAGAGACACTGCGGTCTGATTTGTGTCACACAGGTGGTTGGTGGCGTGACTTCCCCTCCTTTATCTCTGTGTATTTCTGTATTTTAAACAGTACTTTGAAAGTATTTCTCAGGTGACAGAAACCACTGAGAGGGAATCTTGTGTTTTAGATGTAGGGTTGGGTACCGAGACCCGGTGCTAATACGGCACCGGTGCCTAAACGACCTGTATCTACCGGACCGAATTGCAACACGGATTTCGGTGCCTCTTAATGCCTTCTGCACTGCTCTCTGATGCTCCGAAACAGACGTTAGAGGCAAGAGGAGCATCGCTGCATGGGACTCTAGTTAACACTACCCTAAACAGCAGGTAACGTTAGCCTATCTTTAGCTAGCAGCTGGATTAAACAGGGTTAAAATGCTGACAGCTAACGTTAAACAGTGTAAAGTGGGACTGTGTTTCCCTGTAGAGGATTCCAACAGTCTGCTCTGCAGCGACGCAGCTGCTGCCGTTATCCGAATGAACCAACACAGACGGTGCATTCACTTAAAACAGGTAGCCTCGTGGTGCATTCACAGTTATTGTAAAATACCCTTTTCCCATCTGGTGGTTGTTTTTGTCTTTTAACAGCAATTTACTGGTGAAATAAGTTATTGTTATTACATTATTATTAAATTTTGACGACGGCCTTAGCAATAAACAAGTCGGCAACTGTACCTTTCTTTTTTTTCTTCTTTTTTTTTACTTTATTAAAAAGTACCGGCTGCACCGGCACCGTTTTAAAAGTATCACTTTAGCACCGGTATCGAAAAAAAAAAAAAAACATACCCAACCCTAAATGGAACGCACTATTAGGGCCCTATTTTAATGATCTGAAACGCAAGTATCAAACATGAAACGCAATTACTTTTGTGGGCGGATCTCGGGCGCTGTTGCTATGATACCGGCAGGTTGGTCTGAAGTAGCTAGGTGTGGTTTGGGCATAACGTGAAAATAACCAATCAGAGCGTCATCTCACATTCCCTTTAAGAGCAGGCGTATTGTTCCGTGGCGGATTGCTATTATGACAGTGGATTTGCCTGGCGTACGCCAGCGGGAGCTGTCCGGGATGCGGCAAAGTAATAAATGCCCGTCTTGTCCGGGTGGCGATGTTGCTGCGGCCTCTCGGACGCATCTCCTCAAGTCTGGAGAGGATTGCTGCAGCCATGGAGCGTGGGCCTCCAAACGCACCACCTGCTCCTGTTGTGCCCCTGCCCCCCTCCCCAACTCCATCTCCATCTACACCCGCTCCGCCAAGGAGCGCGGCGAACCAGATTCTGCCGGAGTGTCCAATCCCGCCGTAGTTCAACATCACGTCTCCTTAAGTCCTCTAATATTTCCTCATTTATGTCATCAACACATCCATGATTCATGGAAATGTGTAAAACACAACAAGCCACAAAGAATGCTGCGACTTTTTGAGAATTGTACTGTAAAGTGCCTCCTGATCTATCCAAACACATGAAGCGCATTTTCAGTCATATTTTTCTTTGTAATTATGTATGTTTTGCAAAAATGTGAACTGCTGTAGATGAGTGAAGTGTATGCGCGTTGTGCACACGCTACATTATGGCCAAGCATTCGTCTCTAAAATAGCATCTGAATAACGCGCGCTACTGACTTCACTTTACACACTTAGACTAGCCACACACACACTTTTAACAAAAACCACTCTTTAGACTAGCCACTGACTTTGAAGCCACTGACTTTAGACTAGCGCCACTGACTTTAGACTAGCGCAACTGACTTTAGACTAGCGCCACTGACTTTAGACTAGCACCACTGACTTTAGACTAGCACCATAGACTAGCACCACTGACTTTAGACTAGCACCACTGACTTTAGACTAGCACCACTGACTTTAGACTAGCACCACTGACTTTAGACTAGCGCCACAGACTTTAGACTAGCACCACTGACTTTAGACTAGCGCCACTGACTTTAGACTAGCGCCACTGACTTTAGACTAGCACCATAGACTAGCACCACTGACTTTAGACTAGCACCATAGACTAGCACCACTGACTTTAGACTAGCGCCACAGACTTTAGACTAGCACCATAGACTAGCACCACTGACTTTAGACTAGCACCATAGACTAGCGCCACTGACTTTAGACTAGCACCACTGACTTTAGACTAGCGCAACTGACTTTAGACTAGCACCATAGACTAGCACCACTGACTTTAGACTAGCACCATAGACTAGCACCACTGACTTTAGACTAGCGCCACAGACTTTAGACTAGCACCATAGACTAGCACCACTGACTTTAGACTAGCGCCACAGACTTTAGACTAGCACCATAGACTAGCACCACTGACTTTAGACTAGCACCATAGACTAGCACCACTGACTTTAGACTAGCACCACTGACTTTAGACTAGCACCACTGACTTTAGACTAGCACCATAGACTAGCACCACTGACTTTAGACTAGCACCATAGACTAGCACCACTGACTTTAGACTAGCGCCACAGACTTTAGACTAGCACCATAGACTAGCACCACTGACTTTAGACTAGCACCATAGACTAGCACCACTGACTTTAGACTAGCACCACTGACTTTAGACTAGCACCACTGACTTTAGACTAGCACCATAGACTAGCACCACTGACTTTAGACTAGCACCATAGACTAGCACCACAGACTTTAGACTAGCACCACTGACTTTAGACTAGCACCACAGACTTTAGACCAGGTTTTTCCTGGTCAGTGGCGGAATTGTTTTCTGAAAATACAAAATAGCACCAGGGAACGTTTGCGCCGGAACACGCCTCCTCTTTTCGCTGAACCGCCCCCGGGAGCGCAAATACATTCCCTAATTTACCGACGTGCGTCTGTGGAGGGAAAAGGCCGCTGTGCGTCGAGAGCAAAATAGGAATGATACATGCGTCGGTGTACAAAGGCAATTGCGCTGAGTGCAAGATAGGGCCCATAGACACAAAAACATGGGAAGAAAGGGTCCAAAAGAAAACTTTGGTCCCCTTTAATCATGGTTTAATTACTTAAAACATACAAATTGTACTCTTCTTTGCATGAAGAAGAAGTGAAACTGAGCACGAATGAGTTTTCCAAAACTCCAAATACTGAACTCAATGAACTAAATGATAATAATGATTATAATGTTTCAGCTGAAGGGTTACGGACAGCGAGGTGAACAAACAGAAAGAAAAGGATCGACTCTGCTGCAGCAGATCAATCATCCGAGAAACAGAAACCACGTCTGGAGACACAAAACTTATCTGCACCGTCAGACCTTTCTCTGCCTCACACACACACACACACACACACACACACACACACACACACACACACACACACACACACACACACACACACACACACACACACACACACACACACACAGCCCTCCCCCTGGATGATTGGCTCTGATTACGGTTAATCAGACTCTGTCTGATGTTTAAGTTTTCTTTGTTCCCCTGGTAGCGGTTAGAAATGCTGATTCAGTTTTCAGGCTGTGGGAAGAAATGCTCTCTTTAACAATGTGGAGATGGTATCTCCCTACCAGGCAATCAACAGAGACCGATGGTATCTTCCTGCATGGTCTCGGTCTGGGGAAAGAAAACGGAAGATCCTGTCTATGTTGATGCAGTTTGTTGAGTTTGGATCATTTTTAATGGATGTATTAAACATTCGTTTCATAGACATGTCTGACTTAACCAACCCTGGGGACTTGATTACTCGCGTGTGATTATTGCGGGCAAAAATCCTTGATTATGCGGCACATTTTCTTAAAAAATGCGATGGAATATGCAGGATATTTATGCAATTTTCTGCGATGAAATTGCGGGAACTTGCAAAAATTATGAAAGAGAGAAAAAAAAAGTGATTCCCCAACACCCTGCTTTTTTGATGATCTTCGCATAATTACGTCACTTCATAACGTTCCCATGGCAACAGGGGAAAATGGCTGCTCTTGTGTGAAGTAAACGCAACATTTTTCAACTTTCTGCTAAGATATATTACGGGACTTTTTTGCAACGAAAATGCGGGGATTATGAAATCATGCAAGCCCAGCATATTTTGCGCGGAAATCGGCAATTTATGCGGCGAAAGCGCGACGTATTTGAAAAAATGCGGCATAATATGCAGACTTTGGCTGATTATGCATTGAATTCTGCGATGGCATAATCACATTTTTCTGGAGGGACTGACTACAGAAGCTAACACTGTATGACTGGAGACTGGAGGTAACCTCCTGTTGTCTTCCCGTCGACCTTCAACCTTTTGTTTTTCTGGGTCAAAACTAAAAAAAAAATTGGTCGACACTTTTTCGGATGTTTTTGTCGGGGTTTTGCATTTTTTTGACGTTTTTCTTCTTTTTTCCCCACTTTTTTAAATCTTTTTTTAGACATTTTGTCCAGTTTTTTTCAATGTTCTTGTATCATTTCTTTTCTTCAAAATCAATGAAACGTCCCATCTGTGTGACGTCCTGTTGTGTTCTTTTTGGACGTCTTTCGTCTCTTTGCGTCTGTTTTGGACATTGTGGGCTAGATTTACTAACACTAGCGCAGTTTGCGCTGCGTCTGTTTATGCGAGTTCGGTAATAGCGCACGCTATGCTTCCACATTTTGCGTAGTATTTATCAACCCTGACACCCATCAGGCAATCAGCGTCTTTCTCCGCCCACTAGGATCGGGATTGCGCCTGTTAAAAAGCGATAAACTGAGTGCTATGATAGTAAGTGCGCACTGTGATATTCCCACTGCTGATGCTAGGACTGTTTGAAATGATCCTGATGCCAATATTTGTGATGTAGCGAGGAGTTTAACAACTGCTGGAATGGGATGTGAACGCTGAGTGGGAGATTCAATTTCATCTTTGATTTCTTCCAGTAACTCTAATATTGCATTATAATATAATATTATTTTATGGCTGCTTGATCTGTAACGCTAAAAATGATGTTGTGTTCACTGACAAAGTGTGATTCTTCTGTTAAAAATATTTTCAGCCTCGCCCATGTCTTCGTCTTGCTCAAATTACTGTTGCCATTTCACCAGCGGCATAAAGGTTCTACGAGGAAACTTCGATTGCCGGCTGGTTTAGAGAGGCGGAGGAATTCCCCCGCAGAATAGAGGCGCGCCTACTGACAGTCTTTGTAAATACCACGGATTATATAATTAGCGACCTTTTGCTTATCCTCCCACCTTTTTGGGGGAACTCCCACTTTCCCACCGAACCCCCACGAACGCATATTGAAAGCGCAACTTGTCTCTTCTCGCTCATGTGGCGACAATCTGCCATTTTACCCAAGTGTCCCTGTTTGTAAATAGCCCGCATTGGTTACGTCCGTCTTTGCGACCAATTAGCGCCTGGAAACAGGCGCAAACGACTTGATAAATCTAGCCCAGTGTGTCTCTTTTAAAGGGACATTCAGGATAAAACCCTGGGCTGTAACCTGCAGATCAGTCAACGGCCCCGTCTCTCACCGCTACAATCTAATCTGAAAGTTCTTCTATCGGATCAATAACCCAACTTCAGATTGTCGGCTGATAAAATAAAATGTGATCTGAACCAGATGAGAGAAAGAAAAGAGACGGAGGGACTGAGGGAAGCTTACGTTTGGTGTTTGGGAGTTTCTTCTCTACGTTGAGTTTACCTCAACTTTGAGCCGCAGGCTCACTGCCTGTTTTTGAGCGTCCCCCCAGACACCTTTGGACAGCTGACGCAGGCTGTGTGGGCGCAGCCGCCTTCCTTTAGAGCCTCCCTTTCTCTCCCTTTCTCTCCCTTTCTTCCGTTTTTGTGGTGCACATAAGCAACAATTTACCCCGGCCTGGCAGCCAATGAAAACCCACAGCTGATCTATGATGTGACACATATTTGATTGAGGCGAGAGGGCAGGTAGAGGCGAGAGGGCAGGTAGAGGCGAGAGGGCAGGTAGAGGCGAGAGGGCAGGTAGAGGCGAGAGGGCAGGTAGAGGCGAGAGGGCAGGTAGAGGCGAGAGGGCAGGTCAAAGTGAGAGGGCAGGTAGAGGCGAGAGGCAGGTAGAGGCGAGAGGCAGGTAGAGGCGAGAGGGCAGGTAGGGCAGGTAGAGGGCAGGTAGAGGGCCAGAGGCAGGTAGAGGAGAGGCAGGGCAGGTAGAGGCAGAGGCAGGGAGAGGCAGGTAGAGGCGAGAGGGCAGGTAGGGCAGGTAGAGGCGAGAGGGCAGGTAGAGGCGAGAGGCAGGTAGAGGCGAGAGGCAGGTAGCAGGTAGAGGAGGAGGCAGGCAGGAGGCGGAGAGGGCAGGTAGAGGGGAGAGGAAGGCAGGAGGCGAGAGGGCAAGGGTAGAGGCAGAGGCAGGTAGAGGAGAGAGGGCAGGGAGGTAGAGGGAGGTAGAGGCGGAGAGGGCAGGCAGGTGAGGCAGAGGAGAGGGCGAGGGGGAGGCAGAGGGGGAGAGGAGGCAGGTGGAGGCGAGGCAGGTGAGGAGTGAGGCATGACAGAGCAGGAAAAGGGACACGCGACTACAAAATCAAGAAGGACAGGAAGAGACGGAATGCAACCTGGATGGCCAATGCAGTGGTTCAACTTGTTTTTGTTAGGAGGGTATTTTGACGTTAATGTGATTGGGTGTTTTTGTTGTTTTGGGTTAGGAGCCCACGCTGAAGGAGAGGAAATGGAAATAGAATGGAAAGGACAGGAAGCCGAATAATGGTATAAATATGAACCAGTAGAGCCCTAGCTCCGTAGAACTCAATAACTATCTCTGATTGTTGCCTCGGTTGGAAGTGTTTATCTGAATGTGCTGACGTCATGTTTAGCGGGAGAGCAGAGTGAAGAGATGTGAGCTAAAGGTGAAGGAGTTTCCACAGAGGAAAGATAATGAAATGCCCTCTACCCCAAAAAAACCCAATAGAAAATGTAAAAAAAAAAAAAAAAAAACACAGAGCAACAGGGAAGGAAGCAAGAATAGAGGAAAAGATAAAAGAAAATAAACAAAAAAGAGGACTGGAAGTAAAGAAGGGAAGTTGTTTGCAATATTATATTGTGTGTATATTTGGTTGTGTTGTGTGTATTTGCAGCGTGTTTGCTAAATGCTGCGCATGTGTTGTCATATTAACGAAGATGTTTTCTTAATTTGTGTTTGATTACAGTGTGTTTGCCCCTGTCAGCCTCCGTAGGAACCTCCCCTGGACCACGGTCTGGACCAAAACAGCCGAAATTTGGTCCGAACAAAAGAGGTAGTCTCGATCGAAATGGAGGAAGCTCTGACAGGCTGACAGGATATCTTGGAGTTATAAGAACAGGGAAGCCAATCTGACCCGTTTTCAAAAAGTTTCTACATCAGAAATTTGGGTTTCTTTCAACGAAATTTTAAAACAAAATAACGTGGATGGTTCCATACAACGCTCTTCACAAGTTAAATAAATGATCAGTTCACTACTTTCATTGAATTTGGGTGTTTAATTTAATTTAAAAAAAGTGACCAAAATATTGGAAGTTTTAAAAATGTGCGTAGAAAACAAAACAAAAAAGCACAGAAAAACAAGTTGTGTGTGTCTGGAAGACAAGACGAAAGTTTTAGGATCAGCTCAGAGCTGAGAGAGAGAGAGAGACAGGCTGTCTGCTGTCAGAGCTGAGAGAGAGAGAGAGACAGGCTGTCTGCTAGCAGAGCTGAGAGAGAGAGACAGGCTGGTCTGCTATCAGAGCTGAGAGAGAGAGAGACAGGCTGTCTGCTATCAGAGCTGAGAATACATCAGCTGGGATCTTCCTGACGAGGATGATCAAATGACAAGTGTTGATTGGATAGAATCAACACACACACACACACACACACACACACACACACACACACACACACACACACACACACACACACACACACACACACACACACACACACACACAGGGAGGTCCACTCAGACAAACTGTGACATTGATAAATCTTCCAGAAGAAGCTCAACACCTCCACCTGCTGCCAGAACAGAAACAGGAAGGAGGAACATTTTGTCTGTCTGTCTGTCTCTCTCTTTCTGTCTGTCTTTTCTCTGTCTGTCTGTCTGTCTGTCTGTCATTATTTTAATTATCAAATAATCCCAAAACATTAAAAGACCAAATGCAGCATGTTGTGTGTGTGTGTCTGTTCTGTGTGTGTGTGTGTGTGTGTGTGTGTGTGTGTGGGGTGGGGGGAAGGTGTGTAAGTATATTTTTGTGTGTAGATAGTAGGGAGAGGAAAGAAAAAAAATAAAAAAAAAAAAAAAAAAACTTTTTTAAAAAAAAAATTTATAAAAAAAAAAAAACTTTTCAAAAAAAAAAATTATATCAAAATAAAAAACTAAAAAAATACTTTAATAAAATATTTTCATTTTATGTTATTGTTGTGGTTCTTTCTGAGGATTGTTTATGGGGTGAACGTAGAAAAAAAAAAAAATTAAAATTGGAGGGGGGGTGTGTGTAAATGGGGGGGGGGGGGGGAGGAGGGGGAGAATCGCGCTAGATGAGTTTTGGAGAAAAGCTAACAGAAAAAAAAAAAACGAAGTTATAAAAAAAAGGAAAAAAAAAGGGAAGAAGGGGTGTGTGGGGGGGGGGGGGGGGGGGGGAGGGGAGCAGAACCAGAGAAGAGCAGCCAAAAAGAACAAACACAACCCCACCAACACAAAAAAAACACACCAAAGCACAAAACAAAACAGAACAAAAAAAGACAACCCCAAAAAAAAAAGAAAAAGAAAAAAACAAAACGGTGTGTGGAAAACAAAGCAGAGAGGAGGGAGGGGACACAGGGGAGCGCAACCAAAGCCACACAAAACAACAAAAAAAAAAA